>NC_054542.1:49415015-49422515 GCF_017654505.1 Polyodon spathula | reverse complement strand
TAAGTATGTGTCACCTTTCATGGTCTAAATGATTTCTCAGGTTGTCACTTTGCTATTGAAAAAAACACTTCTATGTAAAGGGTTTGAAATGAGTTGTTGTTGATATTTTTTTATACACAGTACTATACTACACTGTGTACAATCTAACTTTTCTAGTGGAATGAGGACCATTTTGATGCCCAAGAATTAAAGAGTCTGTTATTTTTTATATCATTTTATGATTAATAATTTTAAAAAAATCAAGTGCTAAGATCAAACCCGTCTTTAAGAGAAAGACATACTTGAAGAATAAAGAGTGAGGGAATAAACAAAGGCTTTGCTTAGCTGCAAAGCCTTTTTTTAGACTACAAAAGTGAGTGGGTGGCATCTGCACCATGAGAACAGAGAAGTGGATTTGATGCAGCTGCCTCTCTGTTCACTCCTCCAGCACCATTGTCCAAAAGTAGCTTTTTGTTTGTAATGCTCCAGAACAGAACCTACAGAGAAGAAAGCAGGTTATTGACTAAAATATAACTGCATATGACTAGAGGCGGCTATTAAGGTGGCAACTCAAAGTGGGACTTTCCCTTATAAAGACAGGTATCTTTACACAGACCGTATTATACACTATACATACAATCTATTTGTCTGTGAAATGACTGACAATGTATTTGTAAACTTGCTTTGTTTTTATTTTCTTTTTTATTCTTACATCACCTCAGAGAATAATTATAGATGGACCGTTTCCATCTGTGCCATCCACTGCACATTACATTTTGAAGTTGAAGAATGCTGACTGAAATAAGAGTTGCCTTCCCTACAGTGATTAAAGTGCCCAGAAAGTTAAAGCAATTTCTTAACTGACATGTACTGGAATGGCTCCCAGGGACAAGACTTGTGTACAACTGGTGTAGAGCCACCATGGCTAGCCTGGATGGCACTGCTTCAACATGAAGAGTCTGCAAGGTGTTTACATTCATCTGGAGGGAGGAATGGCCATTCCTAAATTATTACTGCCTTCAAACCCTTTGCTCTGGAGTCATTTCATCACAGATGCAGAAACACTATCAACAAAGAGCTTATCATCTTCTCTAAAAGTCATATGTGTTGCCTATTCAGTCATGAGTCAATCACACATCGGGATTAAGAGGTTGTTTTTTTTTTCACCCATTTATTATATTGATTTCTCTTCAGGGATGTTTTACTACAATTTTAAACCCATCATACACAAGGAAGCATTCCAGAAATATATATATATATATATATATATATATATATATATATATATATATATATATATACACACACACACACACACACACACACACACACACACACAAAACACACACACACACACACTTAGTGTTCACAACATTTGGAACACCTTCCAAATATAGAGTTCCCCCCCACCCTTTGCCCTCAGAGCTGCCTCAGTTCGTCGGCGCATGCACCCTACAAGGTGTCGTTCCACAGGGATGCTGGCCCATGTTGACTCCAGTGCTTCCCACAGTTGTGTCAAGTTGGCTGGTAGTGGATCTCTACTCTGAACAGCTCGTTCCATCTCATCTGAAAGATGCTCAGTTGGATTGAGATCTGGTGACTGGACAGGCCACTGCAATAAGCTGAATTCACTTTCATGTTAGTGGAACCATTCCTGGCCAATCCTAACCTTGTGGCATGGATACAGATGGATGCATACACTGCTGCCATGACGAGATGCACAATGATGTTCAAATATCCTGTGGCATTCAAACGTTCCACTTTTATCAAGGGGCCCAATATGTGCCATGAAAACACATCCCACACCATCACACCACCACTACCAGCCTGCAGTGTTAACACACAGCATGATGGATGCATGTACTCATCTGGTTTTCTCCATACCCTAGTCCTCCCATCAGTGTGAAACATCAGGAACCGGGATTCATCAGACCAGGCAATGTTTTTCCAATCTTCCAGTGTCCAGTGTTTTCGTTCCTTAGCCCACTGCAACCGCAGTTTCTTGTGTTTTGCTGAAAGAAGTGGTTTTTTTAGGTCGTCGGCTGCCATACCCCATTCGTGGGTCTTTCGGCACCAGTGTTCTACTGGACTGTCAGTTGACTAACTGTAGCCCATCTGTTGCTCTGCACAATTTGTGTCAGCCTCCTTTGGCCTCTTTCATCAGTGAGCCATTTTTGACCACTGGCCTGCCTTTTGCTGGATGTCCTTTGGGTGGTGGACCATCCTTGATACACATGGGAAACTGCTGAGTGTGAAAAACCCACAGCTTTGCAGTTCTTGACACACTCAAACCGGCGCACCTGGCATCTACTACCATACCCCATTCAAAGGCACTTAAATCTTTTGTCTTGCCCACTTACCCTCTGAATGGCACACATACACAATCGATGTCTCAATTGTGTCAAGGCTTAAAAATCCTTCTTTAACCTGACTCCCCTTCATCTACACTAATTGAAGTGGATTTAACAGGTTATCAATAAGCTTTCACCAGGATTCACCTCATCAGTCTATTTCATGGAAAGAGCAGGTGTTCCTAATGTTTTGTACACTCAGTATATATATATATATATATATATATATATATATATATATATATATATATATATATATATATAT
This sequence comes from Polyodon spathula, assembly GCF_017654505.1. Taxonomy (NCBI): domain Eukaryota; kingdom Metazoa; phylum Chordata; class Actinopteri; order Acipenseriformes; family Polyodontidae; genus Polyodon; species Polyodon spathula. The sequence goes on along the minus strand of NC_054542.1, from coordinate 49,419,920 downwards.
ATATATATATATATATTATATTTGGATCATTCTCTCCTTATAGCCCCAACATGGAGGAAAACAGTCATTTTGCATCGAGTGGTGCTGTTGGGATAATGGGCCCTATTTTAAGCATTTATGAGTAAAATAACATTCGACAATACCATTTGTATTGTGTAAGTGGTGGTGGAGGGGAACACGTTTCACCGATCTACCTCCCATGCCACAGAGTGACTAGGCTAGGCGGCCAGTTTCCGTCTGTTGTCGTAAGGTATGAAAAAGGTGCTTTTATTTATAATCCAGGTCTGGTGACCGTTAAATAATAAATCCCCGGCTATACACAACAATGTGTAAAGCACGGGGATAGCAATAATAGGGCACAGTCCCGAACAAAAACAAACACACGGTCACCAGTCCTGGGTGAGTGCAGTCGTGCTGGTGGTCAGTGCAAACACAGGTATTTCGTGACGGTGGTGCAGTAGTGATCCAGATCGTGCTGACCCTCGGCGACAGCTCCAGATTTGTGCTTCAACTGTCTGGTGGTGCAAAACACGGACAATTATTACTCAGACAAACACAAAACACGTAACCCGTCTTTTCTTTTAATAATGAGAGCTCCTCTCTCGGTCCTTCTCAGCGTTACCCTGGCCCCTATATGTAATCCCGCATGATATCTAGGTAAACGGTTGCAGCTGCCTTATTACTTGCAGCTGCCTCTAGTTTACCTTTCAAATCAATACGGTCTTACAACAGAGTCGCGCTTCTTTCCAGGCTGACCCACTTCCCTGACCCGGAAACGAACTGTCAGGCCAGCCCTTCCAGATACTTCTCCTCCTGTTCTTTAGCGCCCTCACAGGTCGGGAGGAAGATTCATCACCAGAACTCATCTTTCCGTCACAGTGATACATCTTGTAATGAACTACAGACCAAAAATAGCTTAATCAATATAAAAATGTATTCATAAAAAGCTGCAGTTTTAAAAAGAGCATATTTTTTATGGAAATGGATTGTTTCTATCTTGCATATATAGCAATACAGCTGTTCAAACCTCACTGTCTTCAGTGGGAATTGAAATAACCCCATGATAAATAAATTACACCCTCAAAGAATTCAGTAATGTTTTATATTGTGTGGCATACATTAATATTACATAGACATGCAATTACATATTACATTAATGTTGAATTAATATTAAATAGAAATGCAATAGCTGGTTTCGTGAGAAATGTTAACCAAATGCCACTTGTAATTGTAATTGTATATCACATTCATTTATGTTACATTTTGTTAACCTTGAAAATATGTATAATTTCCCATTGTTTACATGTTTTAAATTGAAAATACAGTTAATCTTAAATGTTAATAGAAAGTAACAAGGAGTGATTGAACGTTAATTTAATATCAACTACTTTTTATAATGACTATTTAAAATGTAAGCGTGTAACAGGTAAATAACAATTATTTTTATATTTGCACGATTTGGATTAATTTCATTTTTTAATACAGTTGTAACTCAAGACTCTGAGATCATTTGGCAAAACAAGGCACTCAACATTTTGTATATGTTCTTTATATTGATGGCACATGTCTCTGTAAGCCAGAGGTGCCCTCTAAGTCTTAATAGTCTATATAAAGAACTATGTAACCCAAGACTTTGATAACATCTGTGGAAATCAATAGTAAACAAACTCAATTATGAGGGTTGTAGCCGCAGACAGGTAGCAGTTTGATGGAGATGTTTCTTTATCACTTTTCATACCTCTCGGCTCCCAGGGATTTAGAGGGAGTCCCTTATCCTTTATTCTATGTCCCTAATCAGTAGGGGTGGGGTCAAGGGCGCTGGAACTAGGGGTGCTGGGGGTGCGGCAGCACCCCTTGGCTTTGCATGGCTTCCATCATATACAGGGGTTACAGTTTTGTTCAATTTCTTTCAGCACTCCAACTTTAAAAATGGTTCCAGTGCCACTTGGTGGGGTTTAAATGCAGCTACGCTGAGAGTCATTCACACTGATCCTCAGCATAGCTTCCAATACACTGGGCTGGCTCCTCAAAGCTTTTTAATCCCCATTGCCATTTTGTTTTCAAGGATATTTCTGACAATACACAGTAGCTGTTTGTTAGACGACACAGGCTCACACTGCTGCAATAGATGCTTTGGGTGATCTGGCATTCTTTAAAAAACATTCCTTAAAAAAGACATTCCTTAAGACAGTCCATGAAGTTTTATTAATGTTTGCATTGAACACTTATACTATTTATGTATACCTTCGATGATGGAAAGCTTCTTTGTACTCATGAAAGCCTTTGCATTTCTATTTGCTGTGGCTTCGACTGGTATGTTGTAGTTTATGTGAGATCTAAATAGGAGGCAGTTACTGTGCATTATCTTTTGGAAAGCATTCAGAATTCTTATGAGCTTCCATCGCTCTGAATAAAGCCAACAATAATACAACATGTCAAATCAATATTATGTCTTCTGTTAGAAGCTATTCCTTATTGTCGGTCCCTCATCCTTGCATTGTGAAGTGAGCAGTATTTAGAATGAGTTTTATGGAGATGTCTGTTAAAGTATTTTTTCCACCAATGTCTAGTTTGAAGTTATGTATTTACATTCATTATTAAAACCCAAACTCAGGAGATGCAGACACTGTTCTTTGTCAAATGGCTGTGAGTTTCAATCTAAGGATGCAGTGCAGAGACTCAACCAAGACTACTTTCATATCGTACAAGCTCATAAATACCATACATACACATTTGGATAATGTGCCAGAAAGAATATCACATCCTAACATCTGCAGTCATTGCAGTCCAAACAGCAAAACAAATGGCTACCAGAGTGAGTTCAGCACCCTTTCATGTACCAGCAATCTGCCCAGGTAAAGGCAGCATTGATGTTCAGCACTCTTTCATGTACCAGGAATCTGCCCAGGTAAAGGCAAAGTTGATTTAAGAGGCAGGTCTACTTTCCTCCTCAGAACTCAAAAGGAACATACTGTATTTACAAACACTGCAGCAATGCACTTACCTTTTAGAGTGGACTTTTAGCTGTGTCTTCATTGAAACATCACGAAGCCTGTTAATACTTTGCAACAGGTTTCAGCACTCCGTGCCACAACACCGGGCATATCCAGGTAAACAATAGGAAGTAAATGAATTGGGTGAGTGGGTACGTATGTGTGATACATCTCTTTCCATGATGATCGTTTTCACTAATCATGTGACAGCTCTAATTAAAACCTAAACCAAATAGCAATATAATGTAATAATATAATCCAATTTAAGGTCCCCTAAGCATTTGTTTCTCAGCTTTTGCAACATTAATATGGAATTTTCTCTTTTAAATTAAAGACTGGATTAAGCAGTATTCAGCCTGACTCAATACCCAAATGTGTGTGTGTGTGTGTTAGTGTGTGTGTGTGTGTGTGTGTGTGTGTATACACACACACACACACACACACACACACACACACACACATATATATATATGTGTGTGTGTGTGTGTGTATATATATATGTATGTATATGTGTGTATGTGTGTGTGTGTGTGTATATATATAAGTTTTATATTTATATAAGTTTCTGTTAATAGTATTGGCGCCCTTTATCAACACTTTCCTATATAAAGTCTACACCCCCTTTTAGAAAGTCTACACTTGTTTCACATTTTGTTGTCAGTGCCTCAGAGTTTCATGCATTTAAATGAGGATTGTGGTTCCATTTATCTACACACCATACTCCACACTGTTAAGGGGAACATTTTTTTTATTGAAAAAAAAAAATTATGCATTAAAAATACATAATTGGATAAGACTCCATCCCCCTGAGATAATATTTGGTGGAAGCACCTTTGGCAGCAATTACAGCTGTGAGTCTGTTGGGATAGGTCTCTACCTACTTTGCACACCTAGATTTGGCAATATTTGACCATTCTTCTTTATAAAACTTCAAGCTCTGTCAAGTTTCTTGGGGAGCGTTGATGGACAGCATTCTTCAAGTCATGCCACAAAGTTTCGATTGGATTTAGGTCAGGCTCTGACTGGACCACTCAAAGACTTTGACCGTTTTGTTCCTTAGCCACTCCAGTGTAGCTTTGGCTGTGTGCTTTGGGCCATTGTTATGCTGAAAGGTGAACTTCTGTCCCAGTTTCAGCTTTCTTGCAGCAGGCTTTCCTCATGGACTTTTCTGTACTTTGCTCCATTAATTTTTCCTTTTATCTTGACAAGGATGCACTGTGTTGGGTTTGCGCAAAAAATAATGCTTTGCATTTAAGCCAAAAAATTATATTTTATTTTGTCAGACCACAAAACTTTTTGCCACACGGCTACAGAATCTCCTGAGTGCCTTTGCATACTTCAAACAGGATTCAAGGTGGGCTTTCTTGAGTAATGGCTTCCTTCTTGCCACCCTACCATACAGGCCAGTTTTGTGGAGTGCTTGGGATATTGTTGTCACATGCACACTTTGACCAGTCTTGGCCATTAAAACCTTTAGCTCTTGCAAAGTTGCCATTGGCCTCTTGGTAGCCTCTCTAATCAGTTCCCTTCTTGCTCGGTCATCCAGTTTGGAGTGACAGCCTGATCTGTGTCTTTGTGGTGCCATACATCTTCCACTTCTTAATAATTGTCTTGACCGTGCTCTAAGGGATATTCAAGGCCTTTAAATATTTTTTTTATACCCATCCCCTGAACTGTGCCTTTGAACAACTTTGTCCCAGAGTTCTTTTGAAAGCTCCTTGGTGCTCATGGTTGAGTCCTTGCTTTGAAATGCACTACACAGCAGAGGGAACCTACAGGAACTGCTGAATTTATCCTGAAATCATGTGAATCACTACAATTTAACACAGGTGGAGTCAGTTAACTTGGTGTGTGATTTTGAAGGCGATTGGTTACACCTGAGCTAATTTAGGATTGCTATTACAAGGGGGGT
>NC_054542.1:49285015-49410015 GCF_017654505.1 Polyodon spathula | reverse complement strand
AATACTTGCTTTCAACAAACCATATTTCAATATTTTCAAATAATAGTTACTTTCTGCAGTCAGCATGTAATTATTTTCAAATAGTAGTTACTTTTCACAAACCATATTTATAACTGTATTTATCCCAAGTCTGCTGCGTTCTGCGCATTAAAATATCCCAAATGCACAATCAATTTTAATGTAATGGGTAAAAATGTGCAGAGCAATTTTGCTCCGGATGTTAAAATAGAAGTTCTATTTCTCTGCTTGTCTTCATATATATACAGCAGTTTGGCTCTGTGCTTATCTTCAAAGTCGTATTGCCTGTGGTCAATTTATTTTAATTTTAATACTAAGTGTTTGCCACAGGTAGTTAAAAGTAACATTGCAGTTAAAATAGATGATTTCTCGGGGCGCGCCTGTTTTCAACAGCGTTGTTTTTCTGAAATCCGTAGATAGTATCAAGTCGTCTCCTTGGCTTATCACCCGGTAGTTGTCACTGTAAATTCAGTGTGTCTGAATTAAAACATTTACTGACAGCAGCCAGGGAAAAAAGCAGCATACAGTTGGTATCTTCTTTATTGCTGTCACATCACAATACTCAAGTTGGCATCTTTGGCTGTTCTATTATACCATGGGGTTTGATGTTGCCTCCACCTCCATGTTATAAGATGTAAACAACTCTTAGGTCTTACTAAGAGAAAATGAACCTGTAGCGCAGTGACATTCATCCACAGCTATGAATAGACCAATTATTCCTAAGTGCCCAGCAGATATTTTAGCAGAGAAAGGAAGATAATGGTACAATGCATTAGAGGCAGTAAATAAGTGGTGTGCATTAAGTACAATTTGGCATTTTCTAGGAATGGCGTGATTTAGTGATGTAAATCATGTTTCTAGTACAGTGGTGGTATTGTGTTCATTATGTGCATGCTCTATGTCTGTGATTTAGTGTATTCACATATCCAAGAAGAGTTTTCATTTACAAGTTACATAAGAGTAAAACAGGCATGCACCTTTTCACTTTTCGCTGAATGTAGATTTTGCCACATGCATGCATGCACACACTCTCTCTCTTTCTCTCTCTCTCTCTCTCTCTCTCTCTCTCTCTCTCTCTCTCTCTCTCTCTCTCTCTCACACACACACACACACACACACACACACACACCAGGGTAATCTGCACTGGAGCTGACAGCCTTTTCTGGCTGTCTTTAATCACCCAGTGTAAACTGAATCAAAAGTATGCTGCACTAATGAAGATGAATCATCCAATGAAATCAATCAATACAGCCACAGCTGCTTGAGCTAGGAACCAATGGACTGCACTGAGCAGGGAAATGGGGGCAAAGTGGCTTCGCTCTATGATGCTTAGAAAGTACAGCAGGAAAGCAAAAATAGAGCCCCACTCCAGGAAAGTGGTTAGTTGCAGTACAACATTACAGGTATTTGGCTAAAGTCATCAGGAGATAACATCAAGAGACCGGGGTCAAGCAGTGCAATACAAGCAATATATCTGTCTGAGATTCTGTCATTATTATAGATTAGCAACCGTGCCAGCTGGTCATCACCAGTGGAGACTGAGCAACAGCGGATATACAGTTTGAATTTTATATATATATATATATATATATATATATATATATATATATATATATATATATATATATATATAAATCTGTCAGAATGTAAGTAGGAGAATGAATTGAGGCTTTGGAATTGCTACAGGAGAGTAGTAGGCAGAGTACAGACTTGAGGAATGACTAGCTTAATCATAAAGGAACATAAAGCTGCATTATTATTGCATTCAGTATTTCACTCTGTGATACAACATCTTGATCACAGGGACGCACTGTCAGCAATATCAGCAAGGTTACAATAACACCCTCAAACATGCCAAGCACACAACAATAAATACCTTGAGAAGTTATAAAACCACTGCATTCTATTTTGAAAGGCTCTTTCATCACTTTTTTTTAAAGGGGTTTGGAGCACAGGTCTAAGACTAGAAGGGGAAGGACATTCTGGCATTTCTGGTACGAATGCACCAGCATTGCTTTTAGATACGTAAGAGGAACTGTTGTTTGTTATGCTCAGCTACATGAAGTGTTTGTCGTTATGAGAGCAGCATTGCTTTTAGATACATAAGAGGAACTGTTGTTCGTTATACTCAGCTATATGAAGTGTCTGTTATGAGAAGCAGTCATCACTGCACATCATTGATGGAGCTGTTTGTGCTTTAACTGTGAATCAGATTAGACCTGCTTCTGAATTGTTTTTGAGTCAATTTGAACAATATCCAAATTGGAGTAGTGAGTTGTTGTTTTTTGTCTTTCTTTGAAAAGATTTGAAATGCATTTGTTTTCATGAGGTTATATTCACAAGCCTGGTCCCTCATGCTATTCTAAAGGGAGACACAAACCCCTGCGAGGGGGAGTTCAGCCCCTATTCTCATATTTGCTTGCTCCGAGAGGCTGACAGTGTAACTGCCCTGTAGTGCCAGCCAGGTTCTAGTTTACAATGGGAATGCCTGTTCACTGGGACTTGGCTAAGACATTAAGTATAGTGTATATGAAATGTACTTTCGCTTACTGACAAAAGGAATTACAATTTAACTGGTGACCCAAAGGTACTGTACACAATTCCATGGCCTGACCTTGATCCACATATCTCTCAGTTTCCTGAATTAAAACATATCTGTTATAGTCTCACGCTCGTGGTCACAGAGTGCAGCAACAGCAACACAGAACACCTGTGATACAGTTCATTATAATAAGATGAATCTGCCAGTAAGGTGGCTGTCAGTTTTCTTTCAGATTGCCAGGGTTATGGCAGAGTCTGAGCTGCTGGGAGATTTTATTTCACTTGTCTAGTGCTGCATAAAAGATGCACAGTCTTTCATTACCATGAACTTCCCTAGGGACTTTAGAAGCTGCAGTTGGAGTGCATCTTGAAACCTAAGTGAACATCCCTTGACTTTTGTAGCTTTCTCTCAGTACTTACTGTTGGTGCCTCCTGTGCACTGTAGTAGGCATGGTTACTTATTTTGAAACACAGTCATGATTGTCCTGCTCAGACATTAATCAGCTGGGTAATGCAGACCACCCAAGTGACTTGCCTTTTGTGGGTCAGACCAGCAAGTTGACATTGAAACCTGCAACAGTCATTGTACAACCCGCAAAATAAAACTTAGATGTAAGATCACTGTTTGGGTGATTTAAAAAAAAAAAATGAAATATGTCATTGTCAACATCTTAGTGTAAGTACCTATGCAACCCATTCATTCATGGGCTCTTAATTCAAGTTGCAAACAAAATTTGCAATTAACCAATGCAGTTGTTTTCTTTTTTCTTTTATTGATTCGAAATGTCATGTTCATAATTAAGGTCAGATTAATCATAGTCCAAAATGATATTCCCCCATTCCCCCTCTCCGCCCAGCGCTTATCTGCAGCAAATAGTCTGAACCAGCATTACAGCTGACTAAAGTCATTTGGTCCCCCACTACTGGTATTTTTGAAAAGAATGTCTCTGTTTAATCTCCTGAACGTCACATTGAAGCACTCTGCTGTGTAAATACTGTAAGAGGGACTTTTATTTACACAGGCACATGAGCACAGTAAGTAGAGGATGTTAGAGAGGTCAGTGGGGGGGTTTGCAGTACAGTAAGCAGACTAATGTAGGATATAAGTAGCCTGGTTAGCGAATGTTCTGGGTGATTCACCCACACCCTGAGTAACAGGCACAATGCACAATGCTTTTAGTTTGAGTTTGTAAAATCTGAACTAATATAGAATACAGTGCTCCCTTGTTATTTCATGATCCAAAAATGTGTGGAATCGGTTAATTCATGGTCAGACTATGTTGACAGCAAATGTTACATGAAATATATTATACTGTATAGAGGACATTCACTAATTCTAGTGTTGTTGTATGTGTAAGACTGATTGAGGCAGTATGTTCTTGCTGAGCTACAGTGAGAGGTATGACTTTTCCATCACCCTGATGCTTGTCAGGAGAGGTGCTTGTCAACAGACACAGCTTGAGGCTCAATGGTATGCAGTGTCAAAGGCTTTTTCAGTTTCCACCACCCATGCTCTCTCGAGCAGAACTTCAGAAGCTGAGCTGCTTTTCCTGGTCCTGTGGTCCCTTTCTCAATCCTTTCTGTCTTGATAATAGTTGCTGTAGCAGGGGATTCAACTCACAATCCATCCCAGACTTATTTCTGGTCCTTTTAAAAATGCAAATGGCCAGAGGTCTGTTAATCCTTTTCTCTGAGTGTGTCAGAATATGTATTGAAAACAAAGCCATAATCTGCAAGGCCCAGAACAACCTCTGCGACTGCAGCATGAAGGCTGAAAACGCCAGCTGAATGGAAAAGGGTTGATCCGGACCTCCCACATGATAAGAAATACATACACCCTAGGTAGCAACTTGTTTTGCTCTTTTCTGCACCTACAGAGGTGCAGAACATCCAGATAACAGAACTATATGAAGTTTCTTCTCGGTCGTTTTTAAGTTACAAAAGCTGGACATTTTGCCTGCATTTATAGAGTGCCCTCTAATGGGGCTTCGGGCTGGGTGAAAGCTCTGAGCCTAATCAGATTAATTAAAATGACATTATGTAAATATGGGCGACAGTCCTAGTGCTCTAGTGGACAGAAACTGGAACTCCTACATACTCCCATCCATTTGCTTGTTGGCAGAGTTAGTGTTTTTTTGCCTCGTCGTTCAACAGTGCTGTTGGACTCCTTGCTGGTCGAAACTTAGATTACATATAATATGCCTGAGTAACACTGTTTGGGTCTTTGGAGCCTGGCGAGGCTGAGAATAACAGGAATCCTAATACCAAACATTACTGAACACCAATGCAGAGTTTATGTATTTAACATGTACAGCATGTTGGAACCCAAGGGGGCATTGTCCAGTAACATTCATGCACATTCAAAGAGACACTTAGAGTTTACTGCATCGAGATATTCATCCTGCATGCAAAGGATAAGCTGACTGATAAAACTGTAATAAAGCTGCATCTTAATTCTTCACGTCAGTGAAACTTCCTTGCTTGGCAAAGAAGCTGTGGATCAATGTCAACTCAATGTCAACACCTATCAATGTTCCGCGAGATGGGATGAGCAGCAAAAGAAGCAGACAAAACTGTCCAATTTGCATACAGACCTACTTCATTGCAATTCAAAGCTGAATCATTTACAAAACTGATTGAGGAGTAAAGTCAACAAGCAGAGGTGATGCGTTATTACATTTTCAACTTTATTTTTCAAGGCATTGCTTTTCCTGTGGGTCAATGTTTTCAAGTATTTGTAAATATCATTTCATTTCTGTCTTCATATGTACACTGGCTTGCCTCCAAGTCAGTTTAACACAAGGGTGATTCCGGCTCGGTGTGTATGGTACTGTGCTTGTCAGTGGAAGGTCACATATAAGATTCCCTGGTCACCCATTCTGCCAGAGCTCTCCAGGCATCAGTGGCTGTATGCCTGGCCCACTTTGCTCTGTACAGTTTATTAGGAAGCCTGTTGATTGAATCTTTTATGAGTTTGTAAAGCCGCTGCTTGAATTGCTAAAGTCTCATAAACCATTTCAGATGCTGACTTCAGGTGTTATGGAAACTCCTCAGGGAAATCTAATGGTGCTCTTTAATTTGACCTGTGAGCTAAGATGGCTGCTATATTGGGGTCTTGAGACTTTTTGGTTTCCCGGTGACAAAGACCTAATGGTTGATTTTCTGCACAGTGATATTTGAGGTAAATCATCTAACCCTCTCATACATGTAATCATACTAAGATATCGCCACCACAGGCTCAGTGTTTTGTATACCCTGCATGCTAAATGTGTTGGAAACCATGGCATTGCCAGTGGAAAATGTAAGCAACGTGATACTTTTTGCAAGAGGCCATTAAAACAAACATAATAGTATTGCAGTGTTTGGTCCACTTCATCAATGCCCTGACCCATTAAAAAAACAAATCAAGTTAGCTAACAACACTCTATACTATAACGAGCCACATAAAAGCTGCTAAAATCAATACAGTGCCATTTTCAGTGACCCGTCATTTATAAAGGCCAGCTTGTGTGCTATTGCAGATGCATTGCTGGTGGCCAGGTTATGTAATGATGCAGTATACTTCAGGTAGGAGTGATGGTACTAAAATCTCGATCTAATGCAGTTATACCTTTTTTAGGAGAGAATGAAATAATGAAGTGTGTAAAATGGCAGGGGTCATGCAGATTTACCTCTCTGCAGAGTGAATGTGAACACAGTGAGAGATAGAGAGAGACAGACAGAGAGAGAGAGAGAGAGAGAGAGAGAGAGAGAGAGAGAGAGAGAGAGAGAGAGAGAGAGAGAGAGCAATTGTTTCTTTATTGGAGTCTGATGCACTAAGAATCTTAAAAGTAATTAAATGCTGCACAGACTCTATTGGGTTAGGAGTTTTAAACGTTTAAATGTATAAACTCTAAAAACATTGAATAGTATGCTAGACGTATAATCGGTCACATGACAGATTTCACCAAATGCATCTGGGCTGTGGTGCCAGAGTATGGGCATATATTGTTAAAAGAAAGGGATTGCCTCCAAGTAGTTTTTCTAATTGGTGCAACAGGAAGATTGACACTGGGGCGGGTTTTATCCTCTGTCGATCTGGCGCTTCAGTAGATGTGGTATGGTATTCAGTCCACATGGCAAGAGGGTTAATGACAAGCATTTTTTCTGATGTTTGTATATATATATATATATATATATATATATATATATATATATATATATATATATATATATATATATATATATATATAATAGAATGGCATCTCTAAAACAAAGGAACAAGGCAAAGCCATGTTTTGAATTATTTTGAGGAACCGGACAAGAAAACCATGGTATGTAAATAATTATGCTTAACAAAATTGGTGTACCACAAAAACACAAGTTCAATGCTTCACCATTTTCAATGAAAACATTCAGAAATGACTGTGTAATAAGCTACAGATGGCAGTAAAAAGCAAACATCCACAACAACATTTGCTATAGACGGGACCGAACAGGGCATGACCACGTTATCCCCTACGAGGACAGTGTGAGTGAATCGTGTGAGTCGTGAATGCAGCAGTTTTGAAATCAATGTAAGGTTATCCCAATACTGTGCTGACACACAAAACAATAAGGGCGAGGCTGGAAAAAATTGTGCTGCAACTGTTCATACAAAACTTTCAAAGGGAAAAAAAGTTGAGATGGACCACAGACTCGTGGACCCCATTCCCCAATCTTCCCATAGACAGAAGGCTTTTTTTTCACTTGAAATTGTTTCGTATGATTTCGTGTGGATATGTGAGAAATACTTTACATTATTTAGTAATATGTGACCATATACAATTAACTGTACAAAAAGGCAAACATTATATCAAAGACCGTAAACTTTTTAATCACTGAGGCAGACTTTTGCAGTCACAGTGCTCTTTATAATTCCAAAATATTGTGTTATTTTATCCATGGTAATTTTCCAGAAATGAAAGTATTTCCAACTTTTTTTCAATTGTAAGCACAACTCGTTTTCGCTTTCCTGTAGCCATTTTGCATTGCAGTGGGTAATGTTCGTCTTTTATTTAAAACATTTTTCAAAAATAGTACCCATATAATTTTGGGCAAAGTTACTTTAAAAAAAAAAAAAAAAGAACAGAATGGGTTGCTGTTTTTGTTGTTGTTAAATGAATCTTTAAAAAACAAAACATTCTAAAAAAAAGATGCCATCCGAAAATGTGTTCAATGTGTATATAGTTCCACTGACGCATTTACAACCATTGTTTGAGTGAAGAGGACATGTAAATAAACATTTCAATATATACTTTGGTGTGTACATGTTGTTTTGTTTTGTTTTACTTTGTAGTTAAGCCTTTGCGATGCTAAAAATGTAATTTGCTTATTTAGGGTTTCTTTGCTTAGAAAATACTAACCAGGGCTGTCAATATCAGAATGTAAATGATTTCCATTACATGAGAGTAGATGTTGAACTTCATGCTGATTTGAACTCGGCTCCCGCCAAGATAAGCACCAACTAAGACGTAGCTTTGCAGTAAGCTAATGTGATCCATCTGCATCTCCATCCATTTGCGTTGTTTTCCATTTGATGATGTAGGTATCCTTCTGTCTGGTGTTGATTGCTGAAGTGTAGTGCTGGCTCCAGGGATCAGCTCATTTTGCCTCCTAAGCGCATCAGCACACACAACGGCTGCGATACTGGCTCCGCGGATCAACCCAGTGCGGTCTCCCACTGTGGGCTCCCCAGCGCATCAGCTATATATAAAGAGTGTGTGTAGATATGATTTAAACGTTTAAACGCTGACACTGCATAACATTTAAACTTTCATAAAAATGTACTAAAAGCACATCCCTAGTGGGCACCAGCAGTGCTGAGCTGCAGTCCGGCTAAAAGGGAAGCGGGCTAAACAATTTTACAAGAGCAACAGTATTGTTCCCAAGTTTAAACACCACAGAATTGGCAACTGAGTAATGTTTTTTTTTTCATCCACCCAACAGCATTTGCTGAGGAGATGTGTGATCGTTGCTCAACTGTCCAAGAAGGAGAACCTGCCACACTGTACTATTCTTTACAGCAACACTCAGAGTCAACATCACATGGCTGGGCTGGGCTTGGCTTGGCCATGATGGGGCTTTGAGAGGGGCGTCCAGCAGTCCATGCAGTAAAAGATACAGCATGGCAAGAGTACTTGTCCTATACTTTCAGTGCAAATTGTGAGATTCAGATTCAGTACAGCACATACATCTGTATCTAAAAAGTCTGTTTTCTAATTAAATGCAAGTTAAAAGCATTTCAAGCATGTCACATTCTGCTAAGAAGCAGTAAGAACATGTCTTCTCAGGGCTGCACAATCCTGGGAACAAAGTGTTACATCTCAAGATGTGTTTCCCTAGTAAACAGCTTTAATACTTAGGCGGTTTATTAAATGAAGTTTAAGATGATTTAGGCTTTGAGAGAGAAGGAATGCTTGACCAGCTCTGAATAAGAGGAGGGGGTATCGATTGTTTCTGATTTACAAGACAAATGAAAAATCAATCACCCCTCTACCAGAACTATAGTCCCTAGTAGATGATTTCAGTTTTATTTTCCTTTTGTGTGCTGAATTTTTCATGTTGAAAGAAAACTTGATTGCATAATATATAAAAATAAAATCCATTAAAAAATCAGCTTACATTACAACCTGCCAGCATCCCCTAATTATCTAATATAAACTGACTTCATAACACTTATTTCTATCCAATTATCAGACATGCCTCTCTGGGGGAAGCTATTCAGTTGAAAAGTTCCAAACTCTGAAAGTGCAATATAGGTCTGTATTTTGGAAACAGTGCATCAGATACATGTTAATGCAATAAATATGTCACTGACATGCTCAGTTAATTGCTAATTTCTATCACACTTTTTCTATGTTAAAACTGTTGCGTATGAAAAAAAACACAACTCTGATGGAAACAGGCGAAATTCAGTTAATCCATGAGAGTGAGCAAAAAATAATAATAATACATTTGATAGAGGTAGATAAAAATGTATCCTGTATGATAAACGATGTGCACAAATGCATTGGAAATAGTTTCTGAACTCATTTTATGAGCTAGCGCATACTCTTCTCAGTCATGTGGTATTTACGAGATCAATGCAGCACATCTCTACCCGGACGGAACACTTAATTACAACTTAATGACACTTCTCATCAAATCAAAAGTTATGCTATCTAGAATTTTAGGACTGAGACATAATTTAAAAAAAAGAAAATACATGAACATAATTGAGAGTTTATTTAACATCATGTAAACACAGAAACTACAAAATGAAATGGCAGAAGTCTACCAGAAGCCATAATAGTAGTACAGTGTTTCATGTTAGATTTCGAAATGTAAAGTTTATTTATTTATTTGTTTATTTTTAAGTATATAGAAAACTATGAAGTGGTATGCAATTCAATATGTTAACGGGACATTATTCAGCAGGTTTGATTCAACTTTATGACGCAACATTGGTTCATTCTATTATTTTTTTTAGTAGTCGCCAATTGATTTTTACCCAATTTTTCTTCCAATTTGAAATATCCAATTGTATTAATTTTAGGCTCAGCTCACCGATACCACCCCCGAGCTGACTCGGTAGCAGCGAAGACGAATACACGCTGTCCTCTGAAATGTGTGCCGTCAGCTGACTGCTTTTTTTTTCACTCTGCAGGCCTGCCATGCAGCCAACCCAGAGCTACAGTGTCAGAGGACAACGGAGCTCTGGGCAGCTTACAGGCAAGCCCTCAGGCACCCGGCCAGTCTACAGGGGTCACTGGTGCGCGATGAGCCGAGGGCACCCTGGCCGAACTAAGCCCTCCCCACCAGGGCGATGTGCCGCATCCAGCACTCCACACGGAGCGCCTTTACCATATGCGCCACTCAGGAGCCCCTCAACATTGGTTAATTCTGTAGGGTCCTGCAAAACTTTAAATGCTGTAATTGCCCCCCATAATTATCAAAATTTATTATTTTTGAATCACCTGTTTTGTTTTTTGAAATATATAAAAAAAAAAAATTGTTTGAGGCAGAATTGGGGTACATTTTTTGTGGCAATTTCTTTCAAGACGTGATCTGTTCTAAATTGTATCATCTTTTATCAAACTGTAGTGCAGGAAAGGCAGAGATCATTCTGTGCATCTGTTACAAAGATGGCCGGAGTGGGTGGTGTCAGACCAGAGCCAGGAAATAAGTAACAGAGAGGTGGAGTTTGGTGGAGCTGAGCGAATGTCTCGCTCAGCATTTAATAAGTGAACAGACAATCAGGAAATAAAAAGGTTGCACCAAACAAAAACACAGGACACGGCACTTTAGCCAAAATAAATAGACAAATAAAACGGACTAAGCAGACAGACACAGTGCGCTTCTATTTTTCTTACAATTATCACAATTACCTCCGTCTCCAATCCCGTTGTCCACTCACCAAACACACAGCCCTGAGTATGTGAAAACATGCTGCTTTTTTGCAGCTGTACCGAGACTGGACTTCTAATCAATCATTCAGCTGGAGTCACGGTACAACTGCACGTGAATTAATAAAGTGCAATTCCCCGTGCTCACATATTATTACATTTTACTTGCACATGAAGTGCTGTGCAATCCTCGTGCCTAAATACAAATATACATTTTAAACACTCGTGTTACACAGACCTGTTTATATCCTGTGTAACAATGACTATACACCAACATTAAAACAAAACACATAACACAAAATACACACAGGGGCGGGAACTTTGCCACATATACCCCCCTTGTGCAAAGCACTGATGGCCTCAATGGCCACCTCCCCCCTTAAAATCCCAAAAGTCTCGCTCAAAGTCCTTGTCCAAGAATAGGGACTTTAAGGGGTTGATGGGCGGCAATGTTGCCAGTAGCCAGGCTGCTGGCCATGCTGTCAGCAGACGTGCTGACAGTGGGGCGAATCTCTCCTCCTGCTGTATCACTGGCAGCAGAAATGCTGCCAATGGCGCGGCTGTCAGAAGACGTGCTGACAGCTCCCAGACTGACTCCTTCAGCCGGGGCAAGTCCAGCAGCGGAAAAGCTGCTGGAGTTGGTGGTCTCCAGACCTCCCCCAAGATCTCCGGCAGCGAAACTGCTGCGGGGGAAGGTGGTCTCCTGACCTCTCCCCCCTTTTTCATAGCCAGCAGCTCCCTCTGGTGAGGCTCTGGCCACACTGACCCCTGTGGCCAAGCAGAGCTGACTGCAAAGAACAGCTTTTTTTTTTTTTGTACAATAAGATTTGCATATATTTTTGTGCCGAATTTTACAAGTTTGCTAGACATGTGGTTGTCTTGTTGATGGAAACATAGCTGATGTTTATGCTTTTAATGTGTGATGTTTTGGTGTGATCCAATGCTTCCACAAAACATTTAAAAGATTAAAACCTAACACATTGATTCTGTCATGTTTACTTGAAGACAGTTCTGTTCACTTTGCTTGCCTGAAACCATAAGCTCATAGAAACAGGAAATGCTTCCTTCTAAGAGTCACATGGCAAGACGGACACAATGTTAAATGTTCCTTTTACTGAATATTTCAATTCATCAAGCACAATGAGTCCCATTGCATTTCAGGCAATTTATTAAATTCCTAGTGTGGTAAACTTTTAAGTTTACTTTATTTTCAAAAACAAATTCAGGATGAGAAAGACTCAACGTTAAGTTTCTGGACTTGGGTAATCAGGCCCTTTAAATAGCCAGACCATTTCATCCTTTTTGACAGTGAGTTAGAAGCGGTATGAGCTGACAGGTGAAGCCTGAGTGACTGCATGTGTAATTGCTGTACTCAATATGAAGCTGTATCAGGAAGAGATGAAGCCTGATCGTCTGAATGCAGCAAATCATCTTCAGAACACATCGATAAGTCAAATAGGTGATAACATGCTGAGAGATGGATGTCCTTTTTATAGAGCAGGAGGAATGCAGGTGCTGGGGGACTCTGAGGAATAGGAATGCATGCTGTTTTTTTTTTTTTTTTCTTTTTGGCAACCATGCTGACAACTCAATCGACTAGATTATATACAGGTCTTCAGATAGTGCTTTACTTTTTCCCATATTGACGTATTCGTATATCCCAAGCCTAACCCTTTTATACTCTAATAATGTTCGCCTACAATCCAGCATTTTCTAGACTTTTCTAGAATTAGGTTCTACATTATCATATTGAAATTTCTAGCACCTTGTAGACAATACTATCATATCATCAAAGGGTATGAGTACTTTTGAATTAGCATTTTCAAAATTGCTGAAATAAATAATTGTAGACAGCTATTTCTTGTAACTTTTTTTCCTCATCCACAAAAGCAAAATTTTTGCTACAAAAGATTTTTCCTAAAATTCTTTGTTTTTGATGTTGATTTAAAAAGTGAGTCCAGATGTTTGTTAAGAAAATAAAACAATCCTTTTCTTCAATTAATAATATGTTTATTATAATACATGGAGGTAATCATGTCCCAAGCACAGAACAGACAGATTAAGAATTCTTACATCTTTACAAAATGATAAATACCCCTTAACACAGGCGGTTCCCCTCCCCTGTCTCTGGTACTTAGCCAATGGTAAACCACCCTGTTACTGGCTGTTGGTATTTTTACATGCCCCCACCCAACTAAAGCCTCAATTTCAAAGGGTCTTGTGAAATTCAAAGTGACCACATCTTAGCCTGTTTCCCCAGACAGACTTGGTGTTGGAGGTGTGTGAGATTGCAGGCGGAGAGAGAGAATTGTAAAATGGTTAAGAATGTCCTCCCATGTTGTTGCATGATCTGAGTGAGATAATTAAACACGAAGGAACACAAAAGTTCAGGTTTCTTAATACACACATACACAGAAATGAAAGTAGTGTATGTCTACCCCAACTGAGACATGTTCAAAAGATGTGACGATGTGTGTTGAGGTAGCCTTGTAAATGACTTGTCAACAAGAAATGACCATTCATGTTAACCAGCTTTTGTTGTGTTTATTATCTTGGGTGTGCCAGTTTTTTTTTTTTTTTTCTGTCAGTTGCCAGCAGTTGTTTGTTGGAGAAGGTGCCATTGGTTAATTTAACCATCTTCTCAAGAATATGCAACTTCAGATGACATTACCACTCACTCAAGTTCACGGAATATGCACTGTAAACAGACAGATCATTTAAACCAAGCAGAATAATATCTGCTGTTATTTCTCTTTCATGTTACAACAGTTTGAGAAATTTCTAGAAATTTTAAATTTCCATTGGGGTATGCAATTTTTTTTACTACAACTGTATGTATGTATGGCCATGAAAATCTGCAATGAATTAAAATGGTGGTTCAGGCAAGGAACTCACTTTTAATCAGTCAATCAAATCAAATTTATTAAGCATTGATAACCAGACAGCTGTCATTCGAAATAGCAGTATCTTATTGCTAGCAACGTAATTACTTGTCCAATGATTGTCAGGGAAAGGATTCAAATCTTACCTGATCCATTACCTCCCTGCTGTGAGTTAGAGTTTGCCTCAACCTGTTTTTTGGCTTTGTCTAAGGGGGAGGGCAGCTATCTGCCCCCTGCCCGTGGCTTTCCTACAGTCAACCTCTCCACTTTTCAGCGGAGTATTGTATGGGCAGGGTTCCCGAGGCCAAAGGCCAAAGATGTATTATATGTTAAATGTGTTGTCCAAGATTGTATAATATGCATACCTGTGTTATCGTGTCTAATCTATAATAAATATTTGATCTATCGCATGAGTTCCTTGACTGAATAAACCATTCACTAACTAGCCGTTAAGATTATATAATGGTTTAAAAAGCTGCAATAACAGTTTTTGATAACATTACAAAGACGAATGCAATGTTTACTTAGGCAGACATTTTTAGATATGTATTCGGCCCCTGGCAGTCTCAGAATTCTACATTGTTGCAGTCCTATTTCATTTTAATTATCAAATACATGCATCACCTTTTGAGATGGAAGTTTTTACTGCTCAGCATGGTGGGATGTCATGATTCCAATGTATGCAATAAACACACATCTGAGTCGGAGAGTCCTAAGAAAAGCGAACTGTCAGGTTTAAAGAAGGCTTCAGAGCTCTATTGGGTTTGCAAATCAAAGTCAGCGTATTTTATTGGAAGGAGCCGGGGACTAGGGGAGCAGTGTTTGAATCATGAGAAGATCATTCTCTCTGCCTGAAGCAGAGTGCCGCAATTTATTTTAAGCAGGAATTGCACTCTATTCTACACACAGACAGAGCTCAGAAGCAGCACTCTATTCTACACACAGACAGTGCTCAGAAGCAGCACTCTATTCTACACACAGACAGTGCTCAGAAGCAGCACTCTATTCTACACACAGACAGTGCTCAGAAGCAGCACTCTATTCTACACAGAGACAGTGCTCAGAAGCAGCACTCTATTTTACACAGACAGAGCTCAGAAGCAGCACTCTCATCTGCACACAAACAGTGCTCAGAAGTTTATTTTCTACAGTTTAGCAGCTGACAAGTTATTATGGCAGTATTTTCATTCTAAGACATTGTTTTTCTCAACCATGGTTTAACGAATGACAATGATTTGTTTTGGGGGGGGGGGGGGGGGGTATAGATTTTGCTCTAAAGCAGGGCCTTTAAACGTTGTTAGCACATTGATTTGCCAATCAGATGTAAGAAATCTGAAACAGAACAACTGATTCCACTGATGATCTGACAAGCAAAACCATTTCATCTAAGCCTCTGTTGCATTGAACTGGCATCCAGCTGTGTGTGAAGCTAGAGCGGAATTGAAAGCCATCTCTAATGAAGGACCAACTGTATAAAAAACACTTTCAGAATATGTTAAGAAGGAGCTGTGGGATTGTGTTCCTATCCTCCACAACTATCTACTCCTAAACCAGAAACAAATCTAAAAGAATGCTAGTATGTTTTTTTTTTTTGTCTTGTTCTCGATTAAGTGATTACCACCTGCTCCTGAACTGTTACTTTACAAAAACATATATCTTTGTAATACTGGTTAATTCTAGGGGTGATAGCGTAAACCGTGGACATTAACAGGAGCTGGACAAGCAGAGAAGTATGTGTTGTTAAGCTCCCCACTAGTACAGTGAATTATTCAGAGGGTCAAAGTACCATGGGCCAACATTAATTATAAGTGAATTTGGATGAGCTGCGTAAGGCGTAGGAATGTCACTAATTCCCCATAAAACCAAATAATTAAATTCAATTTGACACTTATAACGTTGTTTGAGCAAAACTGCTTAATGGAATTGTGCAGCTCTATCTGGTCTAGAATTTATAATCTAACACAGTAACTCTGCTCCTTTCAACAACTGAGAAAGGTTATTTTTTGGTCCCACAAGATTGCACATTACAGGACTAAGTGCTTTTTTTTACTACCTCGTTCTGTCATACTGAAATAAACTATCTTGAGATATAAAATATGCTTTTAGTGTTCATGCATGTATGTGAAGAATGATGACATTCTTTATATAAGACAACTTTTGCAGTTTTTCTATTTTAGGATTTTGGCAATTTTCCTTTTTATAGTCGATGTAAAATGCTTCTTTTGCTACGTTATTATTATGAGTGTTATGTGTGCAAGTTATGGGTGATCTCAAAAAGCCAACGAATGATTCACTCAGCACCGATCCTGATGGCATATTAATCTCACTTTTTCTCAATGTTCTCTTTGTCATTGTTTGGTTATGTTGTTTTGTTCAATGATTTATTTATCTTTGTATTCGTTTGGACTTGACTATTCTCTGTTTACACAAGATCCAGAAAAAGCGTTCTGCACCCATTTGGCCAGCTCACTATAATATTCTGTTTCAGAAACACTTCCGAATACATTGTTGACCATTAGTATGTACACGTTTGTGTTTTTGTTCAGTATTATTCTCCTGAGCAACATGCAATACATTTTGATTTTGATTGTGTGTTTAATAATGTGATCATATGTATTTAACTAGTAGTAACAGTACAATTACACAGCTTAGTACCAAAAACCACAGAGCTTTAGTACTTATGGGTCCACTTTACATTATGCATTAGTAAGGAACGGTGTAAAAGTGAAGGCTCAGTCATACAGCTACAGATTTGGGTGAGTGTTGTTGCTTGTGTTAATGCAGTAACAAGGAGGAGGTTTATAGTCCATCCTGAGTGGCCATGGTCCTTTCCCCACTCTTATCCAGGTGTCACCAGATGTCCAGAACACAATCGTTATGCTTCTTGTTCTTTAAACCTCATTCTCAGTCACCTGTTTTCATCAGCACTGCTACTGCAGCAGCAGTTTGCAGTCTCTTGCACACCACCTTGGTCTCCTGCTCTTGTGATATTGCTAATGATCAGGAGCCTGTGCAGAGTGAGAGCAGCAGGTGCACTAGCCCTGCAGCTCCAATCTCAGCTCTCCCTGCAGTGCCATGTCAAAACAGGGCAGCCCCATGAGGGGAAGGGGATATCACTGGGGAAGCATTTCTTAAAGGCATAGAGAAAAAGTACCATAAGCAAACAAAATGATTATGCAGCCACAGCTCCCTATTGACCAGCTATTGATGACCAGATTGGTACAAGATAATCAGACAGTTTCCGATAAGCAGCTATGGTGTGTCACTTTGTTGCATGCTCTGAGGAAACCTTACATGCCTGGCAAGGTCGAACTCTGCAAGACCTTAAACTGTCAAGCTGTTTATTTTTCGAAAAAAAAAAAAAAAAAAAAAAAAAAAAACTGGAAAGTACTGTAGTTGTGCATCCAGTGATGCCTAGCATGGAATAGATTGAAATGACCAGCGAGTGTTTCCCAGGCCTTATCTTGCTGTTGGTTTATAACTCACTGGCTAGTGTGGATTCAGACAAGTTGTTTATTACAAAACATCACTGAAGCTAATATTTTAGGGTCATACTATTTAGGAGATTACGACACTCACATTGTACATTGTCACTCTGTATTCATCCAAATAAGGGTTTCATTTGAATTCAGAACTTAGTGTCAGAATAATCTGACAGAAAACAGGCAATGTGATTGGAATACGCCTTTATATTTGCATGGGATTTTGACTCAGGTCAGAGTAACATACATTTTTTAACTGTGTTACCAAATTAAATAAGCTTTCCACAAGCACACAGTTAATACAGTTAACGTAGTTTATGAAGTATGGCTCAATCGATATAATAATGTATGAGATTATTATACACATTCATTATATACTATAATTATTTGTCCAAATCAGTGCAAATGACTGCAAATATGATTGTTAGTTTTTGTGTGTTCCTGTAATAGGATTTTAGATGTAATAGCACAAGCATATATATAGTACCTCTCTCTCTCTCTCTCTCTCTCTCTCTCTCTCTCTCTCTCTCTCTCTCTCTCTCTATATATATATATATATATATATATATATATATATATATATATATATATATATATATATATTATATATATATATAGTATGAACCAAAATCGTACGTATCATATATCTGCTGACGACGGGTCTAGATCTATATATATATATATAGATATATATATATATATATATATATATATATATATATATATATATATATATATTCCATTTCATCTGAACGTATCATATCTTAGGATCAGTCCAATATAATATATATATATATATATTCATTCTGATCAGTCCAGCCTGTCATGTCTGCGTCTCCTGTTCCCAAGGAGATGGCTGAATGGTACTGAAACTGGGGGCTTTGCTCACAACGTGCCTTTGTGTGATCCGGCTCAGGGACAGATGCATTCACAGAAGAGAAAAAACAGACCTAAGCCATCGCAGAGCCAGCTCTGGAGCACAGCACTTTTGTGATGGCTGGAATGCGGACAGCTGCGGAAAACACAACATAAAAATAAATAAATAAATAAAGCCGTACTAAGAGTTAAACTGATTTGATTTGACTTGATTTGAGGTTAAAAGTGGCTAGTGTAAACTGGGTATCCGAGTACTTTTTCCCCATTTACTAATATGACAATATATTATGCTTCTGCAAGGGCAAAAAAGAAAGACAGTAGCAACTTGTTAGAGATAAGAAACTAGTAAAAATAAGTTAAATTAAGATTGCTTATTTAAGATTTATAAAATAAACCATTAAATAACCTCTCTGCTAGTGCATTTTTATCAGCCCTGTTGATTGCTGTTCCCCAGCAGGGTTGTCCCCAACTGCATACAGTATAAGTACAAAAATAAAACATTATTGAGTACATATAAAAAAAGAAAACAGCAAAACAAAAAGACAAAAAAACAAAAACTAGCACTATGTAGGTCAGGTGAGGTACTCAGTTCCATAATATTCCGCTGGTTAGGAGATGGGCTGGTCTTGATCAGAAGACTAAAGCTGGGGCCGCCACAGCTCCACCGCAGTGCAAGCCAGCATGAGTGGAGCTGTGTTCCATCACAGCAGAGCTGCAAATCATTCCTGCTGACAGACCTGGCCAAGAACAAGAAAAGTCAGCTTTATTATTTATCAGTTTCTCTTGTGACTACCATTTCTCCTGCTGGGTGGCTGGGGAGTGGAGATGGCTGTTAGAAATATTCATAGCAGAGCAAGAGCTGAGGAGGAATTGGCCTGCCAACGAGAATGAATGAAAGACACAGCTATAGTACAGAGCAAGCAATCAGGTCTTTTTGCAATAGGAGGGAGGAGATGAAAAAAACATATAGTGCAAGTGACACCTTTTCAGAGTGAACCATTTTGCTGCCAGCTGAGCTAATTTAGACATCAGTCATCGCTGCATTTTTATTTCAGGTACTTAATGCTAACATCAATCTCAGCATTTTCTCAGTGCAGGCATTTAATGGTGAAGAAACATACAAATCTTACACACAACATATTGCAGGACTTTTTAGTGTCTCGGTGTTCATGACATGCATGTTTGGGTACTGAGTAGCTGTACTAGCCCATTAAAACATACTCAAACTAAACAAAAAACTGCTTCATAACAGTTTGCTAAAGTACGTTATGTTCTACAACATGCAGCAATCAATTACAACGGCTGCCCAACCAAGTGAGTGAATCATCATTGGTTATTGTAGGTAATTGATCATGATTTGCAGAAGGCGGCTCAATAATCATTTAGCCTTACTGAATAATGAAGGAGAACATTAAAGGTCAGTCAAATGAAAGTCTATCAACTGTAATGTCGCTATGCCATAGTAATGCAAGATTATACCAATTCAGGGCTCGTCAAGGAATGCTGCACATTCTAACTGTGCATTCTGTCAGGCTCTTTTAGGATAATTCCCTTTTTTATATGTTGTATATTTGGGGTCGATTGTGGAATTAGTATGATGGTGTGCAGGGTTTGATCCACCAGCACCCATGAAGTTGAATCTTTATGACACCAGGATTTATTTTACACTTCCAGAGGTGCAGACCTGGATATCAAAGAATTAGCTTCAATTCATGCAACACCAAGGCTCTGCTTTTCAGTCCATGGCTTCTGCTCAGTATAGCTTCCTTCTTGCTTTCGATGGTAGTCTTTTGGTTTCTGCCTCAAATGCCAGCAATGTGGGTTGTTCTTACATTATTTTTACAACCCTGTCCAATGATAAACATGACTGTTTGTGTTTCGCTTACAATCTGTCTGGCAAGGAACTGACAAGGAGCCATTGTGTTCTTCCAGAATAAACTTCATTGACTAGAAATCTCCTTGGGAATCAGTGGTCCTAGTTTATCCCCTAATGAGTGATACGGGCATGTTTGTTTTTTCTTTACATTTTTAACATGTCTGTATTTCTGTTTTGCTAACCACATGGTGGAGACAGCCTCTGGTGTATTTAAACTGAAGTCCAGCTGTGTAAAAACGAAATCCATAATGGATCCCAACATTCCCAAACCCTATCTCCTCCCCTGATTCATTCACATGTTCTATCCTCAAATGCAGTGACTCCCAGCTGTAGAGCATAGTGCAGTCCCTGCTAAATCAAAGTCAGTGGAATAAAAAGCTGTCTGACAAACAAGCAGTACATGCCTTATTCTCTATCGTGAGCAATCTGCAGAGCTCTCATAAAGGCTCGGAGACAGTCTCCTAGTGATTAGCAGTGCATGCTCTGCAAAGTAAGATTTGTGTTATGGCTAAGATAAATACTGTAACATGTTGCTCTGCTTATCTTGGCAAGTTTCTCCTACGAGGTTCAATGCCTTTCTCTTGGACTGCTCCTTAGTCATATTTCTCCTTTTCTATGGAGCTTTGGGTACTTTCCATGGAGACAAAGTAAAGTAAAATCAACAACGTTTGTATCTTTATTTTAAGAATGTTACACAAATGAAAAACATGTATGGTTTGGTGCTAACTGAAACGTATTTAACCCAAATGGTCTGTGCATGGGAAGAAATTAAACAATCAGCCCTGCATAAGCAACACATATCTCTAGTATTATGAGTATTGTATTTGTTTCATATGGATTGTTGCTTAGGCCATCCGGCTGGTTATTCAAGCCCAAGTGTAACACAAGCAAGACTAGCGTAGGTGGAGTCTATAGCACTGCCCAGTAAAATAAAGAGTCTTGGGGAGACGTGTATATGGAATAACTGGCTTGCTGTGCTTACTGGACAGCACATTGCGGGAGATCTAGGGCACTTCCGATTCCAATGACTTTCATTGAAATATTGTTTTGTTCATGTACTGTGCAGGCCTGTTTGATCACTGATAGTTTTAGAGAGCTGGAGGTACCTATATGTAAAATGCCCAGCTCAAAAACTGAAAGGTAAAAACCTGACTTCACAAAGCAAAAGAAAAAAGAAAGTCACTAGCTTGTTTTTCATCTAGACATAAGGCCCATGAGGGTAAGTTTGTGAAGAACTCTCCAGATGGGAAGAATGAGCAGCAATACGTTCACAAAGCAGCAGTGCATTGAAGCCATGTCCCTTAGCGCTCATGGAACACTTTACAGTTTGGCTTTTGCTTTCCTCCTTGGGGGCTGACTTTCCAGGGCTAACATTTCTGATCCTTCAGAGAGCTCCTCTGCTGTTGCAGCTTGGTGCCCCCTATACGTCTGTATGACTTTGCCTGAGGCGGGTAAAGCTCTGGTGGGTACTCAAGTATTCATTGCTGGGCAAGTGAGGATTAACATTTCTGGAACAGGAAGATGCCACAAGGGTTAAAGCAGCTGTTTTACATGTGGGGAACCTTTTTGCCTACATGCCTGCCTGCATGTGTACAGTAGTTTCCAGCAGTGAAGTGCTGGAGGACGAGGGTGAAGTGATATCTTGCAAAGATGTGGTAGATGTGAATTAATACGAGAATGTTTGTAACAAGCTGGAAACAGGTCCAGCATCCTGCTCTTCATGCAGAGATACAAGAGTCCTGGGGTGAGGGAAGGCCAGGTGAAGAATGATTGTGTCCGGTGTGGTGTGAATGAGAAGCAGCCATGTTTCACTGCCCTACTCAATTAAAGGATAAGCTCAGCCATTACTCAGCGATATCTCAGATTCATGCAATGGCAAAAAACAAAAAAGCTAAAGCAGAGGGTACCTCATCTAATTACTGTGTATTTACGTAGTAGTTACTTAGTAAATACATGTGTACTTACACATAAGTACAATGTTATTATGCAGGATTATAGTTTACTTAATGTGTATATACAGTATGTGTTTATGATATAACTCTAACCCCTTTCTGATACAGATTATTGTGCAAAAAGATCTAATTGCCACATCTTGTATTGTCTTTTGAACGGTCAACTAGGAGGCAAATCTAGACATCCTTTTTGCAGCTTTTTACTGTGAACTTGAAACATCTACATTTTCAATGCAAATCACTGTCTTAGTATTAACAAGTACCAAGGTTAGGTATAGGGTTCTATTACCTTTTAGCTAGCAAATAACATTCCTTTTGTGTTGATCAAACAATAAAAATCTCCACATTCACTTGATGTATTTTTAGCATCGAACTGTCCCAAGCTTGACGTGTTTGTGTTGTGTTAGTAAGTGCAATCCTGTGTCTGAAGTGTTTCCATTCCTCTCAAAAGTTTGCTACTGTTCTTGTTACTCTGTTTGTCACAGATGGGCCATCCAATTACCCAGATATCTCATCACTGCACCACTTCTCTTGCCGGAGCACTTCCTAAACTAATGAAAACCTGTGGCAGGTTACAGTGTGAAAGGGAAACAGAAATCTCCATGGAGTTAATTTGCACTAGCAATGCGAAGCTATCTGTCAAGGTTCCTGCATTGCCCCCTGGACGGGAATGTCACATGAAGCTGCAGTAATCTGGGAAGGCAGCTGCGAGTCCTTTTGCATTTCTTAAACGTTGTTTCCAAGCTGCAAGTGACCATTCAGCCCTCAGCATCACAGACTCGCAGTGCTTACAGATGTAACCGAAGAACCGAAACATCCCCTTTTGAAGTGCAGCCGTACTTGATTGGGTCACATTGAAAGTTGCTTGAGATCTGAAATTCAGTATTGATTATCCACAAGGTGTGTTCTGATCCTGCATGACATTACACCCTGTTAATTTTAAATAATCAGTGCCTCAAACAGGTGGTTTTTCAAAGCATTTCAGCTGGCTAGATGATACTAATACAAGAGCCTCACATGCTCTGGTCAGCACTGTCAATGTGATTGGAGGGAAGTTAGAAGTCAAGGATGAAGCCACTGTGCTTTGTTGTTTTTTTCTTATCCATATTGTATATGCAGGTGTACAGAAAACAATTTCCTCTTACTTCCGAAGAGCCCCCTGTTCTGTAAAAGAGAGAATTCAACTCATTTTACAGCAGACTCCGCAGTGGTGTCTCAGGGGCTGGGTTGCAAATGATGACTGCTCAGGAAAGCTTGCTGCCGTGGAGAGCTTACTAGCTTACTAGTAGCCCATGCTGAGCCTGCATTGGCAATTTGAATGACTTAAGCATTCTGAACTTTAAAACAAACTTAGACTAATAGTTTGATTCCCAGAGGAAACAATTTACAGCACATCAAATACTGACATTTTGCAAACTTTTACATTTGGCTAAATAACATTTAAATTAAAATAATACATCAACTGAGATCTCTTGACATTTTTAAATACATCCCAGGCCACTGAATGAATACAATTTATTTTCAGACTGGTTTTTGTGCCTCCCCACTTGAATGACATCAAACAACAGCCATCTGACTTATCCTAAGCAAAAGTAAATGTTTGGCTGAGATCTACTAAAAGATCATCTTTCTGCCTCTTATAGGAAGGGGAACAGAAGGTTTTTTTTTTTTTTAATATTAATCCAAGTCTTTTTGATTAATTGTCCACAGTGCAGTGTTTGCATAACTGTTTCAGCTGAATTATCATTTATAATGAAGACAAAGGCTGGGCAGCCCTGCTGCTGGTTCTGCAGTGGTGATTAAGTTCTAGTTCCTGGCCACAGTGCTTGCAATAAAAAAATAAATACACTCAGCCACAGATGAGTATAGTTTAGTAATGAGTTATCAGTAGAACGGAATCAAAGATGAGCAGAGTTTAGTAATGAGTTATCAGTAGAACGGAATCAAAGATGAGTACAGTTTAGTAATGAGTTATCAGTAGAACGGAATAGAAGATGAGCACAGTTCGGTAATGAGTTATCAGTAAAGTGGAATCGAAGATAAGTATAGTTTAGTAATGAGTTATCAGTAGAATGGAATCGAATATATGAGCACAGTTTAGTAATGAGTTATCAGTAGAACAGAATTGAAGATGAGCACAGTTTAGTAATGAGTTATCAGTAGAACGGAATAGAAGATGAGCACAGTTTAGTAATGAGTTATCAGTAGAACAGAATTGAAGATGAGCACAGTTTAGTAATGGGTTATCAGTAGAATGGAATTGAAGACGAGTACAGTTTAGTAATGAGTTATTAGTAGAATGGAATCGAAGATGATCACAGTTTAGTAATGAGTTATCAGTAGAACGGAATAGAAGATGAGCACAGTTCAGTAATGAGTTATCAGTAGAATGGAATAGAAGATGAGCACAGTTCAGTAATGAGTTATCAGTAGAATGGAATAGAAGATGAGCACAGTTCAGTAATGAGTTATCAGTAGAACGGAATAGAAGATGAGCACAGTTCAGTAATGAGTTATCAGTAAAGTGGAATCGAAGATGAGTACAGTTTAGTAATGAGTTATCAGTAGAATGGAATCGAAGATGAGCACAGTTTAGTAATGAGATATCAGTAGAACGGAATAGAAGATGAGCACAGTTCAGTAATGAGTTATCAGTAAAGTGGAATCGAAGATGAATATAGTTTAGTAATGAGTTATCAGTAGAACGGAATAGAAGATGAGCACAGTTCAGTAATGAGTTATCAGTAAAGTGGAATCGAAGATGAGTATAGTTTAGTAATGAGTTATCAGTAGAACGGAATCGAAGATGAGCACAGTTTAGTAATGAGTTATCAGTAGAACAGAATCAAAGATGAGTACAGTTTAGTAATGAATTATCAGTAGAACGGAATAGAAGATGAGCACAGTTCAGTAATGAGTTATCAGTAAAGTGGAATCGAAGATAAGTATAGTTTAGTAATGAGTTATCAGTAGAATGGAATCGAATATATGAGCACAGTTTAGTAATGAGTTATCAGTAGAACAGAATTGAAGATGAGCACAGTTTAGTAATGAGTTATCAGTAGAACGGAATAGAAGATGAGCACAGTTTAGTAATGAGTTATCAGTAGAATGGAATAGAAGATGAGCACAGTTTAGTAATGAGTTATCAGTAGAATGGAATTGAAGACGAGTACAGTTTAGTAATGAGTTATTAGTAGAATGGAATCGAAGATGATCACAGTTTAGTAATGAGTTATCAGTAGAACAGAATAGAAGATGAGCACAGTTCAGTAATGAGTTATCAGTAGAACGGAATAGAAGATGAGCACAGTTCAGTAATGAGTTATCAGTAGAATGGAATAGAAGATGAGCACAGTTCAGTAATGAGTTATCAGTAGAACGTGGAATAGAAGATGAGCACAGTTTAGTAATGAGTTATCAGTAGAACGGAATAGAAGATGAGTATAGTTTAGTAATGAGTTATCAGTAGAACGGAATCGAAGATGAGCACAGTTTAGTAATGAGTTATCAGTAGAACAGAATCAAAGATGAGTACAGTTTAGTAATGAATTATCAGTAGAACGGAATAGAAGATGAGCACAGTTCAGTAATGAGTTATCATTAAAGTGGAATTGAAGATAAGTATAGTTTAGTAATGAGTTATCAGTAGAATGGAATCGAATATATGAGCACAGTTTAGTAATGAGTTATCAGTAGAACAGAATTGAAGATGAGCACAGTTTAGTAATGAGTTATCAGTAGAACGGAATAGAAGATGAGCACAGTTTAGTAATGAGTTATCAGTAGAATGGAATCGAAGATGAGTATAGTTTAGTAATGAGTTATCAGTAGAACGGAATAGAAGATGAGCACAGTTCGGTAATGAGTTATCAGTAAAGTGGAATCGAAGATGAGTATAGTTTAGTAATGAGTTATCAGTAGAACAGAATAGAAGATGAGCACAGTTCAGTAATGAGTTATCAGTAGAACGGAATAGAAGATGAGCACAGTTCAGTAATGAGTTATCAGTAGAATGGAATAGAAGATGAGCACAGTTCAGTAATGAGTTATCAGTAGAACGGAATAGAAGATGAGCACAGTTCAGTAATGAGTTATCAGTAGAACGGAATCGAAGATGAGCACAGTTCAGTAATGAGTTATCAGTAAAGTGGAATCGAAGATGAGTATAGTTTAGTAATGAGTTATCAGTAGAATGGAATTGAAGATGAGCACAGTTTTTTGGATCGTCACCTGGTACATCAGTAATAATACGAGTGCGACACAGCACCGGGTCTGCAGTCACATTCTTGGAAAAGGGAGCATATTTATGGCTTGAATATTTTCCTTTATTGCTGTTATATTTCTTTTTTGCATCTCCTCCTCAAGAATATTGTGACGGGAGAGAGTCCAGCGAAGAGCAGCCAGACTAAACCCAGGGTTTAAAGGAATGAGCTCTGACTATAGGCTGAAAGAACTGAATATATTTACACTAGAACAAAGAAGAATTAGTAGGGGCACAGTTGAAATTGTTAAAATCTCAAAAGGAATTGCAAACTCTAACCAATATTCAAGACAGAGGGAAAGAGAGTGGTGAGGGGATAGGATGGGTTACCTAGGCATGTTGTTGAAGGAGACACTACCTCATACAGCGAGTGGTGAGGGTATGGGATGGTTTACCTAAGCATGTTGTTGAAGGAGACACTACCTCATACAGCGAGTGGTGAGGGTATGGGATGGGTTACCTGCTCATGTTGCTGATGCTTCATCACTGGAATGGTTTAAGACAATTTGACAAAGTTTTGTGATAGATAAATCAGCTACTAGCAACCAACTGAGATGTACTACATGTACTGAGTGACCTCCGTTTGTTTACACATTTTCTTATGTTCTGATGCTGTTATGGAAATATTGTACAACCCAAATCTAAACAGTTTAAGTTATTGCTTTGCCAGTAGGCATACGAGTAAGGATTGTGCTGGGCTGGATAGCCCTGTTATAAAAAAAACAAAAAAACAAAGCATATTGCCTTGCAGCCAGAAAATGTTTTGCAGGAAATGAAGTCAGTTTAGTCTGGGCACATCTCTAATGATTACAGGACTGTGAGATTCCAGATATCTGCTGTCACTGGAAAAGAGCAACTGGTTTTCTGGGGGATGACAAGTCTAGGAATAAATAATCTGTTTGTGAAAAATAGTAATGACTGACTGTGCTGTAAAAAAGAATTTGGATGAAGTCTCAAAACAAAATTGAGTTCCCTTTTTAGAGATGAATTTCCAAGACCAGCCTCTGAAATAATTTCATTTCGAGCTGAGTCCTGTATTTAAACATACTGAATCAGTGTTATAATACCACTAAACAGATTGTAGCCACATTATAAGATGCAAATGTAAAAATGTTTTTTAATAACTATTATTTCCTATTAAATCCATAGCACAACAAGTGATACTTGCTCCCAGTAGCTATTTAAAAAGTAATGACTATCCTGTTCCAGCAAATACAATCTTTACCTACTGAAATAACCCCTTCGAACCAATGTGAGATGAAACCCAGTTCCACTGCAGCATCCATGTACTCCCAATACCCCAGCGCTTCCCCTGAATGCATCCCAATTCTACTGCAGCATCCATGTAATCCCAATACCCCAGCGCTCGCCCTGAATGCATCCCAATTCTACTGCAGCATCCATGTAATCCCAATACCCCAGCGCTCGCCCTGAATGCATCCCAATTCTACTGCAGCATCCATGTAATCCCAATACCCCAGCGCTCGCCCTGAATGCATCCCAATTCTACTGCAGCATCCATGTAATCCCAATACCCCAGCGCTCGCCCTGAATGCATCCCAATTCTACTGCAGCATCCATGTAATCCCAATACCCCAGCGCTCGCCCTGAATGCATCCCAATTCTACTGCAGCATCCATGTAATCCCAATACCCCAGCGCTCGCCCTGAATGCATCCCAGTTCCACTGCAGCATCCATGTACTCCCAATACCCCAGCGCTCGCCCTGAATGCATCTCAATTCTACTGCAGCATCCATGTAATCCCAATACCCCAGCGCTCGCCCTGAATGGATCCCAGTTCCACTGCAGCAACCATGGAATCCCAATACCCCAGCGCTCGCCCTGAATGCATCCCAATTCTAATGCAGCATCCATGTAATCCCAATACCCCAGCGCTCATCTAACAGGACAATTCCACATGGTTCTGTCAATCCTTTTTCCCATTAAGATATATTTCAAGGGACCAGAAAAAAATTGTATCAGGAGTCTGCCCCAAATAGTAAACCCAGCCACTGAAAATAGAAATGTATTGTTTATTGATATTACTGCAGAGAAAGCTTCCACTGATCTGATACTTCCATGCAAATTGTATATAAAACAAATAAACTACAGTGGACGATAATTACATGACAAGAAAACAATGGTGACCACAGTAGGTTCAACGCGGAAAACAAGGGAGTTCTGCAACCAATAGGTTACAGTGGTTCCCAGTGGCTATCAGATCCATTTCACGTACATAAAGCATTCTATGAATATTTCTTTGTAGCAGGGGGTATATCTGTGCTGACTCTGCTGGCGTGTTCACGGCTGCAGGAAGAGGGCAGCAGTTGTCCAATACCTGCCTGTGAGTCACGGCAGTGACATGAGGAGGTGGGAAAGGGGGTGTGTGGACTTTCCCTCTCTCTGAGTTGCTGGGAGGCGCGTCTTGGGGAGGTTGTTAGCCCTATAAGATAACGCTCTACTGTTTCCTCAGGTCTGCCCTTTTAGACGTGCTGAGTGTACAGAAGCGCAGTTCCAGGATTAAGAACGGCCGGGAGAAAACAACCCGGGAGGAACGAAAAAGGAACAAAACGAAACCACAGAGAGACATAGTGGTAGTGGGGAAACCTTGGGCAGAACTCCGAAATATTGTGGCTAATAGGCGGAGAGAGCAGGTAGTGTAGGTCGGTGACCTGGGTCGTGCGGGTAGTGATGACCGGGGTAAAGCTGCCAAGTGCAGCACCTTTTATTTGTAGTTTTATTACCGTGTTTTATTTTCCTTTTTTCTTTCGCCTTTTGTTTTCATTATTATTTGAGCACCTGCGAGTGCACCCGAGGTTGATTCTTGTGCCAGTATCGGTATTTCCGTGATCCTGTCTATCGTCATCGGTGATAGTCAGGCCACAGACAACAGCGCCCTCTGCGGGCTAAAATAAATCAAAGAGTCGGTAATAATAAAACTAGGCACCTGTGTGGTGTTGTCAAGTATACCTGTCTATCTGCTGTGTCAGTGAATTACCCACCACCCTTCCACATGCGTGTTGAATATTTTCTCATAGAAAAGCTTGAGAAAAGTCACATGCATGCAACCAGTTGCTAAAGGTCACAAAGCTTATTCATATACAATATAATCTGCAAGGCTTTATCACCCAAGTTGTTTCTACAAGTTACACTAAAAACCATGCAAGCTTTTAAATGATCTACAGTACACCCTCGCTATAACACCCTTCACTATAACAAACCTTATAATGTATTTGAGGTCTGTGAAGTGCAGCAATGCTTGGAGTAGGAGGGGCTATGTTCCACATTGCTCTAACAGCTTATGGGCGACAGGCATGGACCACAGGAGCTGCTGGTGATTGGCCATGGAGTCAGACGAGGCGGGACTAACTGGGGCTAAAGACCAGTGACAGGGGGAGTGTTAATTGTTGTGAAGCAGAGAGACCCTGAGATTCCTTTGAAAAATGTATTCGTTTTAGCAGCGTAGGTCATGGCCCACAGTGACCTGTTTATTGTTAGTTAACAATTGGCAGATTGTCTTTGATCATTTATTAAGTGTTATAAGATTGAGTTTAGCCCTGAATCGACTGAAGGCTCATTCTTATTGCGTTAAGGATTTTTGTTACAATACACACACTGTC
Source organism: Polyodon spathula (assembly GCF_017654505.1). Lineage (NCBI taxonomy): Eukaryota > Metazoa > Chordata > Actinopteri > Acipenseriformes > Polyodontidae > Polyodon > Polyodon spathula. Next base: position 49,380,098 of record NC_054542.1, on the reverse strand, counting down.
AACATCCCGGTCTTTACGCACGGGATGCCACCTCACAGTGAACTCCACTCTTTTGTCTTAATTAGAAACACATGCTGTGTAACTGCCTCCGAAATGAAAATCATTTTATGTTGCAACAAAGCTGTATCTATATCTGTCGTGAATATAGTATAATATATGTCGTGCAACTTAGCAACAATGTGGCAAAGTAAAACTGAATAATAATTATATAAAAAAAAACTATGAAAAAAATGCTGTGGATCTGTCGGGTTGATTTTGAATAAAAGTTCAGCTTTAATTCGGGATTTATGCTTTTTTTTGTACTGTGTTTTAATTCTTTAACAAATTAGATAAAACAAAAGCAGAATACTGCATACATGAGGTGAACAGGTACATGTAATTCTACTTTTATTCACAATCTCATCTCATTAACTTACTCCAACAGTTTATCGTTCATTTTGATTGTCCTTTCGATATAAAGAACCCCTCGATATAATGAACAAAAGGCTTGGATCCCAACTGGTTTGTTATAGCGAGGGTGTACTGTAATTTAACAATTTTATCATCCTTTTTTCAGGTGTAGCGTTGTTTACACCTTTACACTTCGACAGCCCTCTAATCAGCAAATGGCAGCAAACTAGTATGTGCTGTTTCCACTGAAGCAGTGATATCACTTGCTGCAGGCTATGGGATATAGTAGGCTCAGTGGAAATGCATTAAAAAGGAAAGAAGGAAATAAAATGGGCAGATACTGTAAAAAACTCACATTACTTCGATGCATTTAAATTGCGCAGGAAACCTGTGATGCGTAAGAATGAGGTCGAAGGGAAGAGGCTTAAAGTGTATTTATGTATTGAAACGGTCCCTGACCATCAGCAAATCCAATGCCTTCCTTTTGAATGCCAGGATGAACTGCACTCTCTCTGCCTGGCTTCAGTCGATCTGTTTGGGGAGATAACAATCCTGCTTCATAAGGAGGAAATGAAATGATGTCTATGGAGACTGATGAAATATACTTGCATTCTTGGGACTCTGGTGCTGAAATGAAACGGTCAATTTGTTACAGCACATTAGTTCCCTTCCTTTTTATTTATTCTTTAATAATGGTAGAATGTTTTTCATTAACATGTGAGTACTTGTGAAAGTTTAATTTGTTTTTGTTTCATTGCAAATGTACATTTAGTTATGGGTCTCAAAGTGTATCTAGTTATTAAAGTCACGGTGAACAGGCTTTAGCATTCAATACATATAATATGTTTAGAATTATTAAATATACAATTAATGGTTGACAAAACTGACCTTTTTTTAAAAATAAAATTATATGATTTCAAGACTGGTCAGGCCCCTTCAATACGATGAGAAGAAAGTGTGCTGAAGTTTACATTTTTAAATACTTTTAAAAGCAAGTAACATTGTTTTATACTACGGTTGTAGATAGTATTAAAAGACTGCACCACAGCCTATTCAAATGGCAGCAGATACAGTTAATAAGAGACTTTTGTGAAGGAGCATTATGATTAAAATAGAGAGCCCAAGTGGATGTACAGGGCAGGGAGTCGGTGTTTAGGGATGGGAGATGGGCTAACAACACCACACGACACATTTCTCCAGACTCAGCCAGGATGTTCCAGAGGCACTGTGCATCATTGCAAACTAATTTAACAACTCACAATTTCACTTACAGCTGTGAGGTAAAATGAATAAGCAGCAGTCATAATATCCTCCCATTTAATATACTGTCAGTGAGTTATCATCATTACTGTAACCCTAATCGGAGGCTTTGAATCTTTGATAGAAGAAAAAAAGCCAGATAGTTATCATGTTCTCTACTCAAGAGTTACATACAGAAGGACAGACACAGTCCATCAGGGCTCACCCTAAATAGCCTTGACCCATGCTATCTGAGTTATGTATGACAGTGTCTTATGCTGTATAGCACCATGTGACGCAATTGCATTATACCTATCTGATTAGTTATATTTAGGTTAAGTGGTTCTTTTATAAGATGACTACCTATTATGGGAGGGGGAGTGAAATTTGCCCTAGAGGCTGCTTTCCCCAATAAGTCATCCTCAAACTATTAGGCTGGACTGGAGGGACCTTCAGCAAGCTTGGTAAGGACGTTGATTGACTCAAGGAACAGCAGGGAATAGTATATTGTTGAAATCTCACTGGCGTGTGGTCTATTACTCTAAACTGGTTTGATGCCTAAAGGAAATTGAAAACATTCTCATTGTCAGCCTGTACTTCTGAAATACTGGTAAACCCCTCTTCTGTATTCACTATTTTTATAAACCTACTAATCATTCCAAAATTGCCATTTGTGATTGCTCTAGAAAGACTGCTTTCAAAGTGTATATGGTCTTACTGACAGTAGACTGCTTTCAAAGTGTATATGGTCTTACTGACAGTAAGATTTTTTTTCAACTGAGCTGATTGCAATTTTTAATGTTTTTTGTTGAAATTTGAATCAATGAAGTTATGAGTGGAGGAACGAATTGTCTCATGCCAAGGGATGGAAAAACATATTTAATGTTTAGAAAATGAAGAACTTATAAGCAATTCTGATCTGTACCAAAGTGGAGACAATTGCATACAGTTATATATTTCAAGAGACAATTATGATACTGCTTATAACAAGCATGCCATGCAGGAAGCTGTTATACAACAACAGTAGAATTACATGCAAAGAAGCGGACGACATAATCATGGGGGACTTCAACTTCCCAGGTATCAGCTGGAACAACCTCACAGATTGTACAGTGATTGATCTTTTACATACTGCAGTGGGGAATGATTGCTTCTAAACACAATCTGTAAATAGCCTTAGCACACATTTTCAAATAACTAAGACAACATGAATAAAATAGAACCCATGGAATCATTGGGAACAAGCGACCACTACATATTTCAATAAGAATGTAAGGACGTTTATGAACAAGAGGAGGACATTCGGCCCATCAAAGGTCATCCGGTTTCTAGTAGATGGGAACCCATTCCATATCCTCACCAGCATGGGCGTCCGCAGAATTAATTCTAGGATGGGGCAAGGTGTTTAAAAGTAGTCAGGTAACATGGTTTGTATTGCATAATAATTCTTCTAAGCCTCATTTACATTAACAATTCAGACTTAAATTAAAATCCAATGAAAACCAATACTGTAAATGTGCCTCTATTAGGATTGCCTAATGAGAAGTCAATCCTGTGCCTGTCAGTAGGGTGTTTCAAAATAAAGCTGTGAACTGTAACTGAATCAAATTTAGTGAAAATAATACTATTTCTTTTCAGAAAATAAGTAATGGATCTGTGTTACTCATACACATGTATGTTCCTAGGAAGCTGAAGACAGCCGCTACAGAGCATGCTTTGTTGAGGTTCTCTTTTCTGTCAACTGAATAAAAGTGGGATGCTGTAGCATTGTTCTTGGAACCCCAAAGTGTTGCTGAAATGAGCTTGGCTAATTACTAAGCCTTGTAAGTCATGCGCAGTGCTTTTTCTTCTTCACAAGCTGTGTTTGAAAAAATTTTTTTTAGCTTTATTGAAACAGCAATCTACAGTGCAGCACATGTTTGTACTTCTGCCAGCATTTCCCATGAGCAGTAACCCAGTGCTGGTTTACCATTTCTCAAGTGACACAGCCTCATTGAGTGAAAGGTGCAGTCTGTTGCTGGCCTCCATTCACTACATTCATCATGCCAGAGCTTCATTATAGGGATTCTTCTGGCATTCACTCATCTTTTAAACAAGCTTCCAGCAAGGGCAGGGAATTGAAAGGAACCTATGCATTATGTTGTTATGTGATGTGTCACATAACCTAGTTTCTTAAGCTTGCCTTTCTTTACTTTTGTAATGAAACGAATAATGGAAACTAATTGTGAAGCTAAAACACTCGCTAGCAAAAACAATTCTTTAAATGGCCACCTAGTGAAAGCAAAGGGAAGTACACAACATGACAGTATAGAATGAGTGAATCCCCGCCTGTAGTACAATCCCATTCTGGTATGTACGGTACTGGCGCTGAGCAGAAGAGCTTGACTTTCTCACTGTGGTCTTTCTTGTTAAGATGCTCCTCACACTATGAACTCTATTGATGCATTTCCTAACCTTTGTTTGATACTGTATATATGTTAGCTGTTGTTGTAGTTTTTAAAAAGGGTCTGACAAAGTATCCTTAATCACTGCTTCAAGCACAGTAGGGCCAGACCCAGTTGGAAATTCAGTGGAGATCCAGGTCAGAGGGTAGGAGATCTGTATTGCACAGAGTGATGAATGTATCGTATGGGTTACAAAGCCATGTTGTTACTGGTGAGTTACTGGAATGTTAAGAGTTTTATGATCCGTCAGCCTTTATGAATTGGACAAGTATTGTTGGGTCAAATTGCCTTCTCTTGTTCTTTACTTTTCTTATTTCTAAAGATGGATGTCTGCAGCTTGTTTTGACTCTTCATGGATAGCTTGGTGGTGACATCACAGACCAATAAGAGACAGACACAGCTGATGCGTGTATTTATTGAGAAATATAAAGTTTTAACACAAAACAATCACTGAATAAAACACAGGCACCATGGCCAAAACAAATAGACAAACACAGTGATAAACACAGAAACAAGTAACTTGCTGGTTTAAAGCCAGTGCGAGTAGCAATTGTTATTGACAACTTTCAATTACATTCCTCATCTGACAAAACCCAACCTAGACTGATAGTTCCTGTCTATTTTATGCAGCTGTGCTGGAGCTCTATTGCTTGTTAATCATTCAGTCGGGTTCAGCCACATTCTACACGTCAAGTGATTTGGCAGGGAAGGCAATTAACCTTTCCCTGCCAAGCTATAACAACGAGATCCAAATCAATGAGAACTTGCTGGAGAATATAATGCAGACATAAAAAGAAAAATATAGAGTAAGCCTACAACTTGCATTGGTTCCTTGTTTGATCATTTAGATTCCTGTAGTTTTTAAATGAAACTTAATTAAAATGCATAGCAAACTAAACAAGACTACAAATTCCCCAGGGTTTTCACAGGTCTAATGCAAACACACTTTGAAAACAATTTTAAGTGGGTTGAAGTTGTAGTGGGAGTAATTTAAGTCAATTCCCCTTTTAGACTTTTTGTACTCTGTTACATGTACACTGAACAAAAATATAAATGCAACATGTAAAGGGTTGGTCCCATGTTTCATGAGCTGAAATAAAAGATCCCAGAAATTTTCCATATGCACAAAAAGCTTATTTCTCTCAAATTTTGTGCACAAATTTGTTTACATCCCTGTTAGTGAGCATTTCTCCTTTGCTAAGATAATCCATCCACCTTACAGGTGTGGCATATCAAGAAGCTGATTAAACAGCATGATCATTACATAGGTGCACCTTGTGCTGGGGACAATAACAGATGACTCTAAAATGTGCAGTTTTGTCACATAACAACAGAGTGTCCCATGGTGGCGGTGGGGTTATGGTATGGGCAGACATAAGATACGGACAATGAACACAATTGCATTTTATCAATGGCAATTTGAATGCACAGAGATACCGTGACGAGATCCTGAGGCCCATTGTCGTGCCATTCATCCGCCGCCATCACCTCATGTTTCAGCATGATAATGCACGACCCCATGTCACAAGGATCTGTACACAATTCCTGGAAGCTGAAAATGTCCCAGTTCTTCCATGGCCTGCATACTCACCAGACATGTCACCTATTGAGCATGTTTGGGATGCTCTGGATCGATGTGTACGACAGCATGTTCCAGTTCACGTCAATATCCAGCAACTTCGCATAGCCATTGAAGAGGAGTGGGACAACATTCCACAGGCCACAATCAACAGCCTGATCAGCTCTATGCGAAGGAGATGTATCGTGTTGAATGAGGCAAATGGTGGTCACACCAGATGCTGACTGGTTTTCTGATCCACGCCCCTACCTTTTTTTATAAGGTATCTGTGACCAAGAGATGCATATCTGTATTCCCAGTCATGTGAAATCCATAGATTAGGGCCTAATGAATTTATTTCAATTTCCTTATATGAACTGTAACTCAGTAGAATCTTTGAAATTGTTGCATGTTGCGTTTATATTTTTATTCAGTATAAGTTACATTGTACCAGCAGAATTACTCAATGAATCCTCAAATCACTTCCACCTGTGGTATGTTAAGGATGTTGACCCCCCCCCCCCCCCCCCCCCCCCCCCCCTCAGTTTAGTCCCATTGTATTATACAGTCATCTGAATGTGCGGGCATTATTTTAAAGGGTAGCCTGCTGAATTTATCACAGATTCTTCTGTTTGTACCAGTGATAGATAATGCCATATGGACCATTGCTTTGTCGGTTGATAGATTGGATTAACTGCTTTAGGTACTGAAATCACCATGCTTATTTTTAATTAGTTGTCTGATTTAAACTTGTAAATGGAGTTCGTCCATCATGTGCTCTTGGAGTTACTAGTCTTTCATGGCTTTATTTCATTGCATTCAATTGCAGTGGAACTGCAGATATTGAGTTTAAGAGAGAGCAGACCTGGTGTAAACAGAATCGATAAAAGCAGGCATGGCTAGCTCTGCAATCAAATCCCCTTGCCTTGATCTGAAACAGTGATATTTTGAGTAATTAGACAAATTTATCCTAAATAATTAAACATAAAATTATCTTCTTTTGGGACATATTTAGAGGGCCCTTTTGAGGGTGAATGAGGTATACCATTGTCTAGTTTAAACAGAGGCAGTACACAAATTTATTTGGGGTTATTGGAAGTTCTGGGAAAGCTGTGGTTGTCCCAATTTTCAGCCTCAATTTGCACATTTTCAAATATAGTTCTCCTTTTTAATTAGTGCATAATGACTGTGATTTGAATAAAGCAATCATTAGTACACTGGCTTCACTTGTTCACAGGCTTTCAGCAGATAAGGATACTTTATGTATCTCCAGAATAAAAAAATTCTCAATGTATTTTGAGAAACAATGGATGCAAACTGTGAGCATGCCTTTCTACCCTTAGTCTTCCTCTGGCAGGAAATTATAGGAGTTCATTTTTAAAAGTCAGCAAAGTACAAATGATGTGTCAGTTTGTCTTGGTGTTCTTGTGTTTTGCACTCCCTGGGTAGTGTTTGTTTCAATGTCTCTATTGTTAAGCCTAACATAGATAAAGCAGCTTTATATCCTTAGATTATTGTGCAATTCTTTACCTCCTGTAATCAGGTCACACAGCAACCTCTGGGAGTTAAAAAAATAAACGTATTAAATCCGATCACTAGTGGCAGTTATTCCCAATTCTATTGACACAAAATTAAGGCTAAAAACTGGAAAAATCACAATTTTCCCATGACTTCTGGTAACCCTAGTTAAGAGTCCTAAAAGCTTGTTATAAATTATTTTTGATGTGTGCTTGTGATGTAGTGTGCGTTACCAAGGAGACTAGAAACACTGCAGTTAAGCTCTTACTCGCATTTATTTACAACAATAAATCACATAAAACGCAGTACAAAACAACACACCGCACCCTGACCCACACCATCCCTTCACCATCTCTACCTCCCCTAACACCAATGATCCCCATATTCATACACCGATCATACATTAATTAATCATTTTAACCATGTATTCAATTCACCGCTCTAGTCACATCCCCATGTATTCAATTCACGGCTCTAGTCACATCCCCACGTATTCAATTCACGGCTCTAGCCACATCCCTACGTATTCAATTCAAGGCTCTAGCCACATCCCCACGTATTCAATTCACGGCTCTAGCCACATCCCCACGTGTTTTTGCAGGGAGGAATTTAACTCCCTCCCTGCCTCCCAATATTCCCCACATTGTTTTTTTTTTGGTGATTTCTTCACGGGGAATTAAAACAGCTTTAGCAATTAACAAACAGTATGCATACTTGGAGAAAAAGGGTTTATGAAGAAATTAGCTCTTGTGTTTTCATTTAAGGACGTTTCTTAAATCATACAAACACAATTAGGAAAAAAAAGACAGATGACTTAAATTCTGTATGTAACGCTGCAATTTAATGTATTACTATGATCTCTAGTTTTAGAATAATACAAAAAAATGTATATATAACCACATAATGTAACCCACATGCCGAATATAGAATAATAGAGGGGCTTTGGGGGATTTCAAGCTTTATATGTATTGTGCTCCCCCCTTTTTGAATACTTCAGTCAGGAGTGTGTAGTGACTGTTTAGTTGTGTTCTGCCTTGCAACCAGAATGCAGGTGTAATAACATTATTGGGCAAGTGAGAGCCATGACAATTCCTTTGTGAAAGAGTTAAAGTGACGTCTGTACAGGGAGGGAGCAATGTACTGAGGTGACAATGGGACTAATACATCCCACGCGGCAAGTTCACTTGTATATGAGGTCTCCATGGTCTCCATGTGGAAATAACAATTGAAGGCATTCAAGATAATTTGAAAACAAGTACCTTCTGCTTTTGCCTCCAACCAGACTCTTTGTACCACTGCAATTCAGCTTCTGTCAGTTCTGGCCTTCAAATGTTCGGGTTGCTGCTGGGAGTCTGTTGTTCTGCTATCTTTGTGGGCCAAAGGGAGAGTGGTTAATTGGTATTTAAGTATTCTGGCCCAGAAAACTGTTACTATGGGAACAGCATGATGAATGGACAAAGTGGAGCAAGCTCAATATTCATGTCTTTCTGTAATGGGAAGTGAGTTTGGAAAAACACATATGGGTAATCTATTACTGATCATGCATTTACTCATACTGATTAACAGCTGAAAAAAATGAAATAAAATAAGTATTTACTGTTAATAGATGAATGGCAAATTGAAAGTATTACGTAACAGAAATGTATATTAATCATCTTTCATAAAGCAAGAAAAAACTACAGCTTCCATTTAACAACAAAGTACAGATTTTGAAAGAAGTTGAAAATAGTCTAATTCTGGCTTCCAAATACTGTACTGTTTGCTTTGATTGCAAAAGCACACAGATGAGGTACTAAACATTGAATATAATTCGGTACAAACAAAAGAGCCCACAATTTAGTAGAGCTTTGCAGAACACAATCACAAAGATGTTTCCTTATTCCTTTTTTCTTATTCCCTATTCAATTAAAAAAAAAACAAACAAAAAAAAATGTTATGTCCTTATTCGCTGCAAATAAGGAGCTCTTTGTGCCATGCCATTTTAAAAATTATAAATGGTTCACTTTCCTCTGGTATAGTTCCTTCAGCACTCAAGGTACCTGTGGAAAAGCCCATGCATAACAAACACAATTTGGACCATAAATAACTATAGACCAATCTCCAATCTACCATTCTTATATAAGGTTCTAGAGAGAGTTGTTCCAATTCAATTACAAACATTTCTAACTCTTAACGGTGTATTCAAGATGTTTCAGTTTGGTTTTCGTGCTGCACATAGTACCGAGACTGCCCTTGACAGAGTTGTGAATGATCTGCTGATAAGCTGACTCAGGTTTTCCATCAGTTTTAATTCTTATGGATCTAAATGCTGCCTTTGATACTGTAAACCATTCCATCCTACTGAATCGTCTTGAAAGCACAGTAGGACTGTCTGACCTTGTCCTATCCTGGTTCAAATCGTATCTGTCTGATAGGTTTCAGTTTGTCTCTTGGGGAGGTAAACAATTGGGGCTACTGGTTATCACTAGGGTCAACAAAAGCAACACATAAAGTAGGGCTTTTTCTTGTAGAGCTCTTAAATTATGGACTGCTCTGGCTTCATTTGTCAGGGAAGCTGGGACCATTACAGTTTTCAAGTCAATACTAAAAACTTCAAAATTGCTGCTTTTGTATTATGTGTATACTTTTATTTAAATATGTTATTTAAATGGTCTAATTTATGACAGTTGTATGTGTGACATGCTATACAAATGTATTGGGGTTTGTTCTTTTTTCTGTTATGTACTGTACAGTGCTTTGCGATACTTTTGTATTGCGCCATATAAATGCAACAAATAAATAAATAAGAAGCTCATCCTTTAACAAAAGCTAGATCTTCAAAGAAATATACACATCATTCAAAGCTTCTTAAAGAACACGTCATACTTTTTAGATCACATTTTAGTCATCTGTGGCTTAAAGGAAAAAGATACGTTTTTTTTGTCAATATTTTCTTGTTTTTATGTGATTCTCATAAAATTAATTAATTACCTTCTGACAGCTTGACATTTAAAAACTGAGAGCTCCAGAAATTGTTTCTGTAGGTTAATGTTAATTTTCATGTTTATTTATTTATTTATTAAGCAAATGCACCCACGTTGTGAAGTTATGAATTTTGATGATATGGTTGGATATGTGTAGGTGTACCGAAACACTACACATGAATATTGCTGGTGCCCCTGGTTGCAATAGTGCATCTTACACATTGACAAAGGTAATCTGAACTGTATTCAATCATTAAGTGGGGAAAAGCAGATTGCCAGTGAACGTGGTGTGTAACAAGGACACTCAAAGCAGGATAAAATGGATTTTAAAAGGAAATCTAAATGTTCACCATCTTTTATGTAGTTCACTCCGCTCAAATATTTTGGGGGCATCTTTATCTAGCAAACTTTGTAGAACTCTCATAACTTTGAGAAAATAACCCCTTAGTTTGTCACACCTTGTAATGCATCTCCTCCTAGTGGCTGATCAGTTAACAATACTGACATCAGCATATGACCCGTACTTACCACTCAAATACAGAAGTTGCTCTTTAGTTGAAGTTTCATTTGTCTTTGAACTCTATGGTTTGTTGTTCATGTCCAGGCCCGGCCTACCCAATCAGTTCAGTGGGCTGAGATGCTAGTCTATTACAACCTACAGGTGTCAATTGTGTCTATAACAGCAGTACACAAGGTACAGCAACCACTGTCAGTTACACGTGTTCAAAGTATCTCTTGTTTCCTTGGTGGGCAGAGCACATTAAACACTTTGTTACAGAAAAAAAAAACAAAAAAAAAACAAACAAAAACAAAACAGTAACAAAATCAAAAAAGATCAACTACTTTTAAGAACTTTTCATTCAAAAACATTCTTGAATGATCACGTCACACCTTTCATTTCACATTTTAATAGTGTTTGTTTATAGGGAAAGGAAAGGTCTTTATTGTCAAAATTATAATAAAAAAAAGGAAAACACTTCCTCTGTGAACTCATCACTTTGCAGTAGTCCAAACACCCAAGGCTTTGAGGGATGCTAAACAGATACTGAGCTATTATTAAACTGTCTGGATGGGTTTAATGCTTTTGAAGAATGTATTTGTTCTTGCTTTCCAGGCAGAATTAAGTCAAACTGTAGCAGCAGTACCAGATAAGAATGTGCTGACAGGCTAAACCATATATATTATTATTATATACTGTCATGGTATATATTTATGCTCTATATATATATATATATATATATATATATATATACACACACAAAAAAGTGTGTGCACTCAAATTCCATTCAGTCGTGAGTTTATAGGTAATGGGTCTATGTATAATCAGTACAAAATGGTGGGAACATAATTCTTATTTTGGTTAGGGGTATCCTAGATAGATAGATAGATAGATAGATAGATATATAGATATATATATATATATATATATATATATATATATATATATAAGATATATTTATATATATATATATATTGTGTAATCACGTGAATAGTGCAACATGTTAAAAGGCTGAGGTAGTGGTCAAAAGGACTATGTTTTCGGGTAGAGAGTTACAATGTTAACTGAACAAATACGCAGTGTCTGTCGCTAAAAAAAAAGAGAGCGTAACGGTTTAGTCAGGACAGAAATAACACAGTCAAAATGGTATGTGCAACACAGCACTTCCTCCAATTGCACATGACAAAAACACAGCGAAAACGAAGCGAATGAGACAAGCTACAGTAATGGAAATGTTAATCATTAATCGTTAATCATTTCTTTTGGCAAGTGACATTTTCCGAATCATATATCATTTTTGAAATTGTGTATTTTTGTGTTCCCTGAGTAAAAACAACAAGGGTAGGAACAGCCAAAATGAAATAGTCAGATACAGTGTGTGTGTGTGTGTGTGTGTGTGTGTATATATATATATATATATATATATATATATATATATATATATATATATATATATATATATATATATATATATATATATATTCAAGGTCTTTAGAGAGTAATGTGAGAGTAATCTGGAAAATTGAATGAATCACTAATGGACATACAAATCAAAACTAATGCTGTTACACATTAGTTGCAACAACTTCTATGGCCCTGCACATTTTCCCCAAGGTAAGTTTGTAAGGCATATTCTTTGGATAGTCAATCACATTTTAGCAATGAGTAACTTCCTGGGACATGAAGTTTAGTCTTTCTACTGGTCAGCTTCCAGCTTCTTGTGTCCATGTAAACTCATTACAGGAGTGAGGGGACAGGGAGGACAATCTCAGTGGCTGCTAATCTTAAGAGACAGAACTTTGTTTTGTGTTTCATAGTTAACCAGGTTGTCTGAGTTTCAGCGCTGCAAAACTCTTCTCGTCCCCTGGGTTGTATGATAATAAACAGGGACCAGACTTTGGTGAATTGAAGATGATGTTAAATCAAAAAGTAGAAATACGTTTGGGAAACTTTAAATTGACATTTTATCTACAGTGTTTATCTTGAGGCATTAGTAAAATGGTTAATTGACGCATAGAAACAAGAAAGGGCTCCAGATTGAAGTTACCATAATGTAATGTAAAATCGCTGTCTGTGACGGATAAACCAATCAATTGTAACATTGAAGAGATATTTGGATGGATTGAATGGATATTTGAGTGCTGACTTTTTGTGTGTGTGTGTGTATATATATATATATATATATATATATATATATATATATATATATATATATATATACACACACACACACACATTTTATAGTTTGCAATGCATTCTCTTCATGTAAAACAAACAACAACAAAAAAAAAAACAATCCTAGAAAGGCACTGTCCAAGGGCATGACCTGGGTTATTCCTCTTTAATGCCTAGGTACTACACTGGCAGGAAATCTCTCAAATGTCATTGATAGCACACTAGTAAGCAACAGCCCAAGCTAAAATATCATGAAGCTAGTTATAAAGCACAGCAAATCTAACACACAGGATGGCAGTAAGACAGCATTATGTCAAGGGAGAGAGAATTCAGACTAGACCCTTGGACAAGGCCCATCTGATCTATAGATTCCCAGCAGATTCAACAGTCTGCTACCAGCCCTGTTAGCGGATTCTGATCACAGAACCCTCAGTGACGTTTGCTATAACTGATTGTGTTATATTTTTAGTTTTACAAACATTGAGTTCATTCTCCCCACAAGGAAGCCTACAACTCTGTAAAGCTGGTCCTTGTATCCCATTATCTGTTGTTTAAATGCCAATTCATTCCGACACCTCCTCACAGAATGGTCTCATAAAACAACTTGCAGCGACTTCTATTACGAGCAAATAAAACAGATAAAATGGGCTAAATGATCCTGTGGAGGCCATTTAATTTCACAGGTCTCAGCAGGAGATCATGTTGTTTTAAGGCACTGGTGGGAAGATCCAGACCTCCAACAGTGTCACTGTGCAGATGGCTTTCTTTTTTATAGAAATGCAGTACTGGTATATGTTTGATATGTGTTAAAGAATATTGGTACATGATTTTAACATATAGTATACGTATTACCCTCCCACTGGCAGGTGACAAACCAAAAAGGGAAATGACTTGACCTGATAGTTCGAATGCACTGCTTATTGTGATAGCGTTCTCTATAAAATGATTTTATTTGGGGCAGTGGGTCTGGCTTTGGAAAGAGCTGTACAAACTGCTAGCTCGGAGTAGGTGGAATGGCGTATTAAACTTAGAAAAGAAAGCCAACTTCTAATTGAACATAGAAGCAGTTTTCAGCAGAACATTGGACAAAGAAAGCTTTATATCTATCTATCTATCTATCTATCTATCTATCTATCTATCTATCTATCTATCTATCTATCTATCTATCTATCTATCTCTCTCTCTCTCTCTCTCTCTCTCTCTCTCTCTCTCTCTCTCTCTCTCTCTATATCTATATATATATATATATATATATATATATATATATATATATATATATATATATATATCTCTCAAATCAAAGCTGTACCACAGCACTCCATTGTAATTGCAGTTTACACACAACTGAATGAATCTCCTCAAAGTTAGGTGTGAGGAGCAAGTACAAATCTACAGACTGCAGTATTAATTATCCTCAGCACTCTAGGCAATGAAATGTCACAGCTGCAATTACTGTGAGCAGATTAAAAATAGCCTGAAATTATATAAATCTTTAATGAAACATGACTTCAGGCAAGGCCAAGTGCTGCTGTCTTCTTTTCAGTAATCATCAACCTGATCGGCCACATGTTCTGGTCAAGAAACGTATATGATACTGCATGGAAATACATGCGCATCTGTTGAAAGAGTGTCATGGTTCTGGATGGCAGCATATATTTTCAGTGAGAAAGAGCAGAGTCACAGGCTATTTATTAATCTCCAAGCAATCCTGATAAAAGTGTAATTAGACAGTGATTATTTAAAGTCCTCTATTCACATAGGTGGTAATAGAGGGCAAACACATGTACCAGAAGCAACATCATCCATATTTCATCCAGTAAAACCTTGTAAACATACCGACACACAATTTATATTCTGTTGAGATTTAGTGATAATTTATGTTTTTAAGAGTGTCAGTGGTCATGTTTTCAAACTGTGCGAAAAAGAAAAATTGCATGCTAATGTTACACAGTGAGTACCAAGCAGCCTGAGGGTGCTTTAGAGATGATGGATTATATAATGTAGCTGTTGGTTCCAGTTTTGTAGTATGAACAGGCTGGAGTAAACACTTTAACAAATGATGCCACTAAATGTCTTGTGGCAGTAAGAACATACAATTTCAAGTCAAATGTCAGTGAATTAAAAATATGACAACAGAGAACTACAGTTTGATAGCCCTATACCATAGTGAAGCACTGGATGGCTAAATATTACTCCCCTATGAATTCATTCCAGTGTAGAGCCCCTGAGGCAGGAATTAAATGATCAAAATTAGATTTATATGCTTGGAAGTTAAGTAAAATTAAGGGCAGTTTGTCAAAATGACATCTTTAATTCAGGTTTACTTAGTTTTTACTTGGTCTTCGAGTTTTGATGGTATTAAACAGGATTGTCAACTCCTTTGCAGCCTGTATGACGTGTGGATTATAGGACTGTTTCTCCAGATAAACTAAGTTTAATACTGCTAAGGGAAGGGTCAGATATTATAGGAGCTCATGCAAATAGTCATGGGCTTGCAGTGGGAATTATTAGAGTCATGTAGAGAAACGTAGAGGCAATTTAAAGCAGGGCATTCCCTAATGATCTACAAAATTAAAACAAAATGTTAAAAGGCTATTATTCTGAAAACCTGATTATCTATATAGCCTTTATCACAGCAAGGTGAGACTAAGCTAGATATAATGCACAAAGTTGAATTACTTACAACAAGGTAGGCAGCCAGCCCAGCAGTGACGCAGATGCCACACCCTAGAATCCTCCCGGTTGAACAGACATCAACCCGACGTGTGAGGAACGCTTCAGGCTGAAATGTTTCAATACAATCCCCCCCCCCCCCCCCCCCCCATGAATTATCTGTCTGTACCAATCACCCCTTGGCTCAGCACTCTGGTGTTTGCCATTTTAAATACAAGCTAAGGGAACACGAAGCCACTTTGTGGCTTGGAACTTGGTTTCAGGAGACTAGGTTTCAAGCCACTCCATGGCAAAACAGTGGAGGCTCGTGGTCTGACAGTTGCTTTACACTTGGTCTTCCAGTTTCCTGAAATAAGGTTTCATGCCACTGTTCCTGAAAAAGTGACTATGTGCTCCCTCAGCTTTACTGATGATGAGTATTTAAATGATTTCAGGGGAGTTATATTATATAGCTTTCCTATAGAATTTGTGTTAGGATTGCTGATTGTTATAATTTTGTTATAATATATTCGAATGTGTGGGGAGTTAAATGATACACTGAAGACTCCAGAATGAGATTTTAAGCTTGACAGCTTTCCATGTATTATGTTTGTTTAAATATGTCAAGGACGTTCTGAACAACCCTTCAGAAGCATAAGGTATTATCCTGAGTTCATGTTATGTCTTTGGATATTTCTCTACCCGCTCAAGGACAGAGAGGTTACTTAAACAAATGGAACCAACATCATTATTTGATTGCTCTCAGATTTCCATCAGCATTTTCCAATATGCACTGTTCTACAATGCAGCGGCACACAATTGTGACATTTTAGATGTCTGAGTTACATCCTGATCCACTGGAAGTGTTGTTAAATTGCCCGTCTTTCATCTTGCTATACCTCTGCATTCATATCGAGACAGGCTTCCTGTAAAGTATCTTAAGCTGTGTTCCTCATATTGCCTTAAAGAAAACAAAAACTAACAATAATATTATGGATGTATTAAAAGGCCCATTAGCTCTTTAAGGTTCATCTTCTTTACAGTAAAATAGTCTGGACAAAGATTGTCAAAATTAACAAAGCCTTTAGTACTTTTGGACACAAATTATAGGTAATCAGGTGTGCGTCACTTGTAGCGGTTTATTTTTGTTGGTCAATCCTTCAAAATAATCCTGTAGTCTTCTTTATGGACTTGGGATGCTGCATCTTGTGCATGCATTAGTTTTCAATTGTAATCAATTCTACATTACCTGAATACGTTGTTGTGCTATACTCTGTTGTTTTTCAATTTCGGAGAGATAGATCCACCTCTGTTGGGTTACCTAGGGCCAGTCCTTCATGCATTTCTGATTTTACATTATGCAAACAAATTTACGGTCAGTAGGCATTTTACTAAAAAAAAAAAAAAAAAAAAAATTTCAATGGTGAAATACAAAAAATGAAATATATTTAAACTGATAGGGCATTGAGTTAATTTATCCAAGATGACACTGCTGCATGCAATGGCAGGCAGGCCTTATCCTATCAACCTGAACCTGAGGTACTGTCTGCAACTTAGCTGGCGAACACTTGAGTGAGATGAATTAGTGCATCTAATGACTTCTGTCATGGTGCACTACCTGACTGATTGAAGTCACTAATTCCAGGACTGCAGACAAAAACATTATTCCAATTGGCCTGGGAAGACAGCATGCTTGCCTTTAACAAATGACAGCCCTCCATTTTAGTAATAATAATATCATTATTTTTATATAGCACATGTTGTAGTAGACCACCATCACAAAGTGCTTTACAGACATGTGAACTGTGCATTACATGCAGAGTCACTTACAAGAGGACATTGATTTAAGATCTCATCCACAAGACAAAGCACAAGGAGGTAAAGCAACTTGCTCAGGGTCACACAGTGAGTCAATGAGAGGGTGGTATTTGAACTGGTGACCTTCTGGTTAAAAGTCCTGGACTTTAACCACTGGACCACACTGCCTCCTTAGAAAGGAAACACGTGGCACTATTTTTAGGCTTTTATAGTGCTCGCAAATATATTCTGCATAGGTACTGTATATTTAATGTTTAAGCAGGTCAGCGAAATGTACACGTAATTCTATTTTTATTTATTACTCGATAGCTACCTGCAATGCTGGCCGCCTAGCGAATACACAAATTGTAAAATGTAGGCTAGTGCTGCAGATAGGAAGTGGCACGTAGGGCCACCTCCCCCCAAGACAAAGCCGCCAAACCATGACTGGATAAAATGCAGATGGATGAATAGTTAATGCAACAGCCACAGAAGCACACTGCCATCTACCCCCAAAAGATAGGAAAGGGATGAATGGAAAGTGAAGCAGCTAAGACATGGGATCACCCCCCAGAACATAAACTGCATTAACGGGGCCCAGCCTGCCATGCACCCTGCAGAAACTAAATACGAACTGCTCAGCACTGGTAGCAGGAAACCTTAGGGAATTCATGGATGAGGATAGCCTTACCTCCAGGCTCTAAAGAAGACTGTCTCCCTGTTTTGGCCTCTCAGTCACACGCAGCAAGGCAAAGCAAAAGAAGTGACATGAATGAAATCCAGGGTTTTTATGGTGCTTGGAGATGATGTGTTGATTAGTAGGCGGATTCTCATTCCAGAAACACAACCAAGTTTGCCATCAAAATGAAATAGATAGCATTAGGTCAAAACAAATTTCACACTTTCAACAACAAAACAACTAATACAATTGAAATAAAAAAGAAGTTCGGCTGGGAAAGGGGAAGGCCTCAGTGCCCATCACACATGTCTGAATCTCTTTGTGAAGGCTGTCCTATAATCCAGAGATCCAGAAACTTCAATCCAAATCCTGTCAGCTCCGCCACAGAAAGCATTTCACAGTGAGCAGGAGGAGGCTTTGAGCTCGCAACAGATACATCTGACACACAAGTAAAAACCAGAGCTTGGGACCATGCCAGTGTGTGTTGCAGCTTTATATCAACACCAAAGGATATGTATAGTAGTGCGTAGTTACCTTGAATTGTTAGTTAAAAAGGAACTGGAATGAAGACACAGTTTCATGCTTATTTTCGAAGCATTCACTATATATCTTCTTCTTATACAGTAGCCACACAGTATGTTTTTTTCCCAAAATGTTAATCGTTTGCAGATGTTTTATTCAGACATGGGGGATCTTGTGGGCAGGGCTTTTTTTCTGCTTCTAACTCTTTTGTAGTCAGCCAGCCAATCCAGTGCCAGCATTACTTCTATGCACTGAACCATAGTGTAGCATTTCAAACAACTCTCTGTGATTTAATAGGGTTTAAAACATTGTTTAATCTAAGCAGGGTATAAATATTGAACCTCATACTTTTCAGTCCTATGCTAAAAACACAAAGGGGTATATTCATGAAGCATTTAGTCCAGTCTTAAGTTAATTATGTGTGTTTCTCCGTTTTGTATTTTAATTTTAACATGTTTTCTCTTTAAAAAAAATAGCATTTAAATAAAGTCTGTTATAAAGGCTTCACAAATATATGTTTTGATTCTGATTGAAATGTTACAGTTTGCATTGATTGTTGGATGACTCACCTTGCTTTTCAGGATGGTAAATAATCTACAAGGCAATGCTAATGCTAGTATTACTCAAAACTATGGCATACACATTCTCAGAGGGTTAGAATGTAGTAGAGGGGTAATAATGGAGAGATTAGCAATTTTCAGTGTTTTTGTACAGGAGAAGGTGGAAGTCAGTGAAGAAGGATTGTGGTTGCTGTGAAAGGGTAGTGCTGTCATTGTGAATGAAGATTGTGGATGCTGCTCATAGTGAAAGGGTAGTGCTGTCATTGTGAATGAAGATTGTGGACGCTGCTCATAGTGAAAGGGTAGTGCTGTCATTGTGAATGAAGATTGTGGACCCTGCTCATAGTGAAAGGGTAGTGCTGTCATTCTGAATGAAGATCGTGGACCCTGCTCATAGTGAAAGGGTAGTGCTGTCATTGTGAATGAAGATTGTGGACGCTGCTCATAGTGAAAGGGTAGTGCTGTCATTGTGAATGAAGATTGTGGATGCTGCTCATAGTGAAAGGGTAGTGCTGTCATTGTGAATGAAGATTGTGGACTGCTCATAGTGAAAGGGTAGTGCTGTCATTGTGAATGAAGATTGTGGACCCTGCTCATAGTGAAAGGGTAGTGCTGTCATTGTGAATGAAGATTGTGGATGCTGCTCATAGTGAAAGGGTAGTGCTGTCATTGTGAATGAAGATTGTGGATGCTGCTCATAGTGAAAGGGTAGTGCTGTCATTGTGAATGAAGATTGTGGACGCTGCTCATAGTGAAAGGGTAGTGCTGTCATTGTGAATGAAGGTTGTGGACCCTGCTCATAGTGAAAGGGTAGTGCTGTCATTGTGAATGAAGATTGTGGACCCTGCTCATAGTGAAAGGGTAGTGCTGTCATTGTGAATGAAGATTGTGGACCCTGCTCATAGTGAAAGGGTAGTGCTGTCATTGTGAATGAAGATTGTGGACCCTGCTCATAGTGAAAGGGTAGTGCTGTCATTGTGAATGAAGATTGTGGAATAGTGAAAGGGTAGTGCTGTCATTGTGAATGAAGATTGTGGATGCTGCTCATAGTGAAAGGGTAGTGCTGTCATTGTGAATGAAGATTGTGGATGCTGCTCATAGTGAAAGGGTAGTGCTGTCATTGTGAATGAAGATTGTGGATGCTGCTCATAGTGAAAGGGTAGTGCTGTCATTGTGAATGAAGATTGTGGACGCTGCTCATAGTGAAAGGGTAGTGCTGTCATTGTGAATGAAGATTGTGGATGCTGCTCATAGTGAAAGGGTAGTGCTGTCATTGTGAATGAAGATTGTGGATGCTGCTCATAGTGAAAGGGTAGTGCTGTCATTGTGAATGAAGATTGTGGATGCTGCTCATAGTGAAAGGGTAGTGCTGTCATTGTGAATGAAGATTGTGGATGCTGCTCATAGTGAAAGGGTAGTGGTGTCATTGTGAATGAAGACTGTGAACACTGCTCATAGTGAAAGGGTAGTGCTGTCATTGTAAATGAAGATTGTGGACCCTGCTCATAGTGAAAGGGTAGTGCTGTCATTGTGAATGAAGATTGTGGATGCTGCTCATAGTGAAAGGGTAGTGCTGTCATTATGAATTAAAATTGTGGACCCTGCTCATAGTGAAAGGGTAGTGCTGTCATTGTGAATGAAGATCGTGGATGCTGCTCATAGTGAAAGGGTAATACTGTCATTGTGAATGAAGATTGTGGACCCTGCTCATAGTGAAAGGGTAGTGCTGTCATTGTGAATGAAGATCGTGGATGCTGCTCATAGTGAAAGGGTAGTGCTGTCATTGTGAATGAAGATTGTGGACCCTGCTCATAGTGAAAGGGTAGTGCTGTCATTGTGAATGAAGATTGTGGACCCTGCTCATAGTGAAAGGGTAGTGCTGTCATTGTGAATGAAGATTGTGGACCCTGCTCATAGTGAAAGGGTAGTGCTGTCATTCTGAATGAAGATCGTGGATGCTGCTCATAGTGAAAGGGTAGTGCTGTCATTGTGAATGAAGGTTGTGGACCCTGCTCATAGTGAAAGGGTAGTGCTGTCATTCTGAATGAAGATTGTGGACATAGTGAAAGGGTAGTGCTGTCATTGTGAATGAAGATTGTGGACCC
This sequence comes from Polyodon spathula, assembly GCF_017654505.1. NCBI lineage: Eukaryota > Metazoa > Chordata > Actinopteri > Acipenseriformes > Polyodontidae > Polyodon > Polyodon spathula. The sequence continues at coordinate 49,358,997 of NC_054542.1, read as the reverse complement.
TGCTCATAGTGAAAGGGTAGTGCTGTCATTGTGAATGAAGATTGTGGACCCTGCTCATAGTGAAAGGGTAGTGCTGTCATTGTGAATGAAGATTGTGGATGCTGCTCATAGTGAAAGGGTAGTGCTGTCATTCTGAATGAAGATCGTGGACTGCTCATAGTGAAAGGGTAGTGCTGTCATTGTGAATGAAGATTGTGGACCCTGCTTATAGTGAAAGGGTAGTGCTGTCATTGTGAATGAAGATTGTGGACCCTGCTCATAGTGAAAGGGTAGTGCTGTCATTGTGAATGAAGATTGTGGATGCTGCTCATAGTGAAAGGGTAGTGCTGTCATTGTGAATGAAGATTGTGGATGCTGCTCATAGTGAAAGGGTAGTGCTGTCATTGTGAATGAAGATTGTGGATGCTGCTCATAGTGAAAGGGTAGTGCTGTCATTGTGAATGAAGATTGTGGATGCTGCTCATAGTGAAAGGGTAGTGCTGTCATTGTGAATGAAGATTGTGGACCCTGCTCATAGTGAAAGGGTAGTGCTGTCATTGTGAATGAAGATTGTGGACCCTGCTCATAGTGAAAGGGTAGTGCTGTCATTGTGAATGAAGATTGTGGACCCTGCTCATAGTGAAAGGGTAGTGCTGTCATTGTGAATGAAGATTGTGGATGCTGCTCATAGTGAAAGGGTAGTGCTGTCATTGTGAATGAAGATTGTGGATGCTGCTCATAGTGAAAGGGTAGTGCTGTCATTGTGAATGAAGATTGTGGATGCTGCTCATAGTGAAAGGGTAGTGCTGTCATTGTGAATGAAGATTGTGGACATAGTGAAAGGGTAGTGCTGTCATTGTGAATGAAGATTGTGGACCCTGCTCATAGTGAAAGGGTAGTGCTGTCATTGTGAATGAAGATTGTGGATGCTGCTCATAGTGAAAGGGTAGTGCTGTCATTGTGAATGAAGATTGTGGACCCTGTTCATAGTGAAAGGGTAGTGCTGTCATTCTGAATGAAGATTGTGGACACTGCTCATAGTGAAAGGGTAGTGCTGTCATTGTGAATGAAGATTGTGGACCCTGCTCATAGTGAAAGGGTAGTGCTGTCATTGTGAATGAAGATTGTGGATGCTGCTCATAGTGAAAGGGTAGTGCTGTCATTGTGAATGAAGATTGTGGATGCTGCTCATAGTGAAAGGGTAGTGCTGTCATTGTGAATGAAGATTGTGGACCCTGCTCATAGTGAAAGGGTAGTGCTGTCATTGTGAATGAAGATTGTGGATGCTGCTCATAGTGAAAGGGTAGTGCTGTCATTGTGAATGAAGATTGTGGACCCTGCTCATAGTGAAAGGGTAGTGCTGTCATTGTGAATGAAGATTGTGGACCCTGCTCATAGTGAAAGGGTAGTGCTGTCATTGTGAATGAAGATTGTGGACGCTGCTCATAGTGAAAGGGTAGTGCTGTCATTGTGAATGAAGATTGTGGATGCTGCTCATAGTGAAAGGGTAGTGCTGTCATTGTGAATGAAGATTGTGGATGCTGCTCATAGTGAAAGGGTAGTGCTGTCATTGTGAATGAAGATTGTGGATGCTGCTCATAGTGAAAGGGTAGTGCTGTCATTGTGAATGAAGATTGTGGACCCTGCTCATAGTGAAAGGGTAGTGCTGTCATTGTGAATGAAGATTGTGGACCCTGCTCATAGTGAAAGGGTAGTGCTGTCATTGTGAATGAAGATTGTGGATGCTGCTCATAGTGAAAGGGTAGTGCTGTCATTGTGAATGAAGATTGTGGATGCTGCTCATAGTGAAAGGGTAGTGCTGTCATTGTGAATGAAGATTGTGGATGCTGCTCATAGTGAAAGGGTAGTGCTGTCATTGTGAATGAAGATTGTGGATGCTGCTCATAGTGAAAGGGTAGTGCTGTCATTGTGAATGAAGATTGTGGACCCTGCTCATAGTGAAAGGGTAGTGCTGTCATTGTGAATGAAGATTGTGGACCCTGCTCATAGTGAAAGGGTAGTGCTGTCATTGTGAATGAAGATTGTGGATGCTGCTCATAGTGAAAGGGTAGTGCTGTCATTGTGAATGAAGATTGTGGATGCTGCTCATAGTGAAAGGGTAGTGCTGTCATTGTGAATGAAAATTGTTGCTAATAGTGAAAGGGTAGTGCAAATGGAAAAGGCTATTGATGTGAGGTATTCATGGAGTGCTGTGATTTAAACTCAGAAAGATATTGTAAGTAACACACTCTTTGGTTTGTATGGACATTTAAACAATTTCATTGAGAGAATGAATTTCCTTGGACCAAGCTCCGCGTTCCCTTAGCAGAGTGTCCTGTATATGGTGCATCATTGATTAACCTGATAAATTATTGTACTGCCGTCTAAATTCTTTGCTTCAAAAACTAAATTTCCTTTTTATCCATGACATCAATAATGTTGATAGCACAGGAATTGCTGCCTGTACACATTTCAGACACACATGTCTGTTTATCCTTTGTAAATATTGATTTTTGACATTAATTTAGCCAGCCAGGTATGGATAGTTTTGAAGCATACATCTTGTTTTAGGTGTATATATTTATATAACAAAGCTGAAAGAAGCATTCAGAGTCTGGTGTCATCTGTTGCAGGTCAAAACAGTAGAGGTCTAATTCTCATAAATTGTCATTTGCAGATTGATGAAAATTGGCTTTAATAGCAAGTTGACTGTCCACAGGGTCCCAATTAACCTTGAAAGCAATCTGGTTTGATTACAGCACTGGCTCAAGCACATGAGTTCAGCAGTTGTCAGGCAAGGTGACAAAGCAGAATCCTTAAAATTCCAGTTGGACTCCATCCATCGCTGGGCTCATTGCAGGCCAGACTGGGCTAAGCTGGTTGCAGGTGTTGTAAGCTCAGTTCATAGAGGGACACAGGGGTCCATTACTTCGTGTAAATGCAACGAAGACACTAAAGTTATTGGACTAGTTCCTCGTGATCTTGCCTCATAATAAGTTTTAATTCAGCAAATCTCAATGTGACTTTCAAACAGACAAAAAAATAAATAAATAAATAATTCAAACTATTACTTGCAGTTCAAGGGATTTTGTAATTTTATAATGCATTGATTAAGGAAGTTTGCGGAAAGGTATTCATAGATGCCTTACTGGATGTATCTCTCAGTGCTGATATTAGGTTTGTGCTATTGTGCTGCCCGGTCCAGTTACTCAGTCTATGCTGTCAAACTAAGATAAATCTTTTTAAGATAAATATCAGTAATGTATATAAAACACTTTAGTTAAAACCCAAATAATAGCGATGCTTTATAGTGGGTGATTGTAGCCAACAAAATGGACCTTGTCGTTTATTATTATTATTATTATTATTATATTATTATTATTATTATTATTATTATTATTATTATTGCTGTTTTTGTTGTTTTCCAGACCTGATCTGTCCATAGGCACCATTAGTGTCTCACTTTTTCTTTTTTCCCTTGGTGTCTGTCCTGTTTTCCTGAAATAGCAAGCAGGGCGCTGATTCTGGGACTGAAATTGCATTGACAATGATGAAAGCTAGGCCTGAAGAGGAAAAAATAAAGCTCTACTTGTCTTTGACTAGATTTCTGCTGACAGAGGGCCTTTCAGTTTCATACTGTTTCCAGGCTGTACAGATCATTGCATCCTCTCTAATATGGTAGCAGCTGTCTTTCTTTCTTTCTTTCTTTCTTTCTTTCTTTCTTTCTTTCTTTCTTTCTTTCTTTCTTGTGTCCTCTATTCTGTTTTGACTGTCTTTTACAATACATGTTTTTATTTTGAATGTAACCTACAATATTCAATTTTTTATATATTAGCCTGTTGTTATCTCTACTGGACCTGGCAGCCATCAATTTCTTTGTTTTGTACAAGGAATGCACCAGGGAAAATATCAGTAGGAGAGATTTCAAATAGAAGTACAATGCTTTGGCAGAAACATTTCACAAAAAACTGAAAAGCAGCAGAGTGCTGCAGCTCAACCTGGATTCAGTGCTGCACTGAGTGACACACGTAAAAGAAAACATATGTTACTTTTATTTTAAATTAAAAAAATTATTTAGTTTTTACAGTTTTGTATATACATACTGTATGTACCTGTTTAATCTATTTACACACTAGTTTCTTAAGAAATGTTTATTTTATTAGTTTTTCATTTTTTTAAGTAGCGTTATATGTAGTAAGTTACAATATAAACCCGTTTATGTTTAATTGTTCATTTAAATACAGTGTTTCGGCTGTTCAGATGTTTGATATGATGAATTGAATAAAACTTTTGAGTTGTATCTGATAGCTTGTCTTTCATTTTAATACTGATGTTGTTTCAAATGTAACCGTCATAATGACTGGCTGCGGAGGTTTTAGGTATGAATATAACCGTGCCGGTTCTAGTGCTAAATACAATTAACTCAGATGTATCAGTAAAATTTAAAATATAATAATCGTAGCTCAAAAACAATGTCTTGCCACAGTGGTATTAAGAGCCAATTTTAGTATAAGAAACTGGCAACTTCTAAACATGCCTCTTGTCAATGTATCACTAGAGGCACTGCTTACAAATCCAGGCCCTGTCACTGAAGCTGTGTGCTGTTGATGGTCTGGTACACACAGATGCAACCAAATTTAGTTCCAGATTGTCATTTCATTCTTTTCGGTCTTCCTTTTGAAAACCAGTAGAATTTATCTTCACATGTTTTATTGCAGTTCATTGCAGAAAAAAAAATGCCTTTCCAGCATTATCATGAAATTGGCAGGTACGAATCCACATGAAACATCCATCTCTTTAGTTCACACGTTCAATTCATTTCTCCTCTTTCCACTGGACCTAGTAATGCAGCTTCTTCTATAGTCTCTTCCAAGCTCTTCTGCAGCCCACCCCCCTCCAACTTCTCAGTCTCCTCTGACAAAGTGATGAATCAGATCAGTGAATGGATCTGTGCATTGCCCTTGCCCCCTGATCCATCTCAATTACTTACTGAGAGCAGAAGGTATCTTTTAAATGGTCTGGTAAAAGGTGTTCAAATGTAAATACATTATGAGCAGAAGGAAAGTGGTTGCCAAATATATTTGATAATAAAAATAAAAAATAATCGGCAAATTCTGCATCACTTCAGAATGCACTACCATCAGGAAGAAGAGGGAAGATATATAACCTGTGTTATTGAACCCTTTGTGGATTGTGATGTGATGCAGAGTCACAGCAGAAGCTCTGTGAATGTGTATGAGTGGATAAACTCAACTGTGATCCAGTTTACAATGCTAAACTTCTCTACAGGATTAGCGAGCCATATTGAACAGAACATAATGTATGTGAGGTACACTTATCAGTTCCTTAATGTGGTCCAAATTAACATACATTAAACTGGTAATATCAGATTTCTAGGAAATCAAGCATTGTATATTAGTATTCACTTAAAGCTTCAATCTTCTTATTTGTATTCTTAACAACCATGCCTATAGTATGTCCTTGGACTACATATTAAGGACAGCGCAGTACAGAATAGCACAGAGTCATCATGTAATACATTAACATATACAGTATTATAGCATAGTGGAATGGAGAGAATACTGCATTGGTACCATTGGTAACATTCTTATTCTGAGTACAATTAAACCACCCTTTCTGGCGTGGATCACATGTATAAAACATGTACTGTACCATTGTGTTAAGTTTGCATTGTTTTGCTAGCTATTGTTACAGAACTAGAAAGAAACAACTAAGGTACCTGTTCCTCCTGAGTTAGTTAGTTAGTTTTGGTTAGTTAGTTTTGGTTAGTTAGTTAGTTAGTTGGTGTTGGTTTGTTGGTTAGTTAGTTAGTTAGTTAGTTAGTTTGTTAGTTAGTTAGTTAGTTAGTGGTTAGTTAGTTTTGGTTAGTTAGTTAGTTTAGTTAGTTTTTGGTTGGTTGGTTGGTTGGTTAGTTGGTTAGTTAGGTTGGTTAGTTAGTTAGTTTTGGTGGTTGGTTCAACAATGGTGGTTAGTGTTCAATTGTGGTTGGTTTAATTACACCAGTTGGTTAGTTAGTTAGTTAGTTAGTTAGTTAGTTTAGTTAGTTAGTTAGTTAGTTAGTTAGTTAGTTAGTTAGTTAGTTAGTTAGTTAGTTAGTTAGTTAGTTAGTTAGTTTTGGTTGGTTGGTTGGTTGGATGGTTGGTTGGTTGGTTGGTTAGTTGAAGCTTTTAACTGCAAAGCTTTGTTATATTTATTTTTTTCAGAAGAATATGGATGTTCACTTAGCACTGTGGTAAATGCTTTGTGCACATGACCCTCAGTGCGGTTTTACAAATGAACAGAAATGTAAATCATATCATTTGTTTGTACATGTGTTTGCTGCCCTACTAGTTTGGTATTTCAGTGCCATGGTCAGTGGTTTCTTGGTAACATGCTGTACAGTACAGTACTGTATTGGAACATGGCAGGAGTAGGTTTTGGTATTTCACTGCAGCACACATGGCTTACAGTTCTCAGTTTCATCGTTTATACCTCTACTTCTCAATTTCATCTTTTTTACCTCCACTTCTCAATTTCATCTTTTAAACCTCCTGTGAACTGTACGAGTGGTGTGGTGAATAAAACAATGTCCAAACAGTTCTTTTCCCAAAAATGTCAGTGTTTTTAATAAAAGAACACAAAGAACCATCCCTCTACCAGCAATGGTATCGGGGGAAACACGGCTGGTTTGCAGTCCCAAATAGTAAACACAACACTCCACAATAATCCCGCGCATGAAAGTGTGCTCTTAATCCTCTGGGTGGTGCTGCTGTCGTGTGGTGAGGGTAGTGCTCTGGTGATGTTGACTGGCTCCGTGGCTGCAGCCGCTGGCTCTGTACTCCTCCTCTGCAGACAACAAACAAACAAACACGTAACAAAACAAACATGTATCACAACCAACGCAATCATCTGGCCAGTAGTTACGTTCTCAGCGCAAGGCAGCGTACCGACATAGCTGCTTCACCTTCGTACCCATACACTCCTCCCTGCAAACAACCCGTTACCATGGTTTCTCCAATAAAGGGCCGTCCCGCAGCTGATTGCAATGGAGTCGTTCCGCTCCATCAAGGCGGTCCATCTAGGAGGCAGCATACCACTGTCCTTACACGGCGTCCTTTCTTGTTGGGAGGGAGATTTGCAACATGAATTCTTTCTCTTTCTATCACACCTCAACTTCTCAATGTCATCTTTTATACCTCCACTTCTCAATTTCATCTTTTATACCTCCACTTCTCAATTTCATCTTTTATACCTTCACTTCTCAATGTCATCTTTTATACCTCCACTTCTCAATGTCATCTTTTATACCTCCACTTCTCAATGTCAGCTTTTATACCTCCACTTCTCAATGTCATCTTTTATACCTCCACTTCTCAATGTCATCTTTTATACCTTCACCTCTCAATGTCTTTTTATACCTCCATGTGGCAGAGCAAAGCTCTGCTCAGAAATTGGCAGGGATCCCCTACCTGCCTGGGTTTACTTCTCAATTTCATCTTTTATACCTCCACTTCTCAATTTCATCTTTTATACCTCCTTCTCAATGTCATCTCCTCCACTTCTCAATGTCATCTTTTATACCTCCACTTCTCAATGTCATCTTTTATACCTCCACTTCTCAATGGCATCTTTTATACCTCCATGTGGCAGAGCACAGCTCTGCTCTTTAAAAATTGGCAGGGATGGGGTTAAATTCATCTACCTGCCTGGGTATACCTTTCTCAATTTCATCTTTTATACCTTCACTTCTCAATGTCATCTTTTATACCTCCACTTCTCAATGTCATCTTTTATACCTCCACTTCTCAATGTCAGCTTTTATACCTCCACTTCTCAATGTCATCTTTTATACCTCCACTTCTCAATGTCATCTTTTATACCTTCACCTCTCAATGTCATCTTTTATACCTCCATGTGGCAGAGCACAGCTCTGCTCTTTAGAAGTTGGCAGGGATGGGGTTAAATTCCCCTACCTGCCTGGGTTCATTGTGTTCAGGTGGCTGGGGTTGATTAGATGATTAGTTTAATTAACGATCAATCAGCGCCCAGCCACCTGACATAAAAGGAGGCCTCTGCTTCTCATTTAGGAGGAGGGAGCTGAGGAAGCAGGTTGGTGTTTGTGATTTTTGAATGTTTTGAATCCAGTGAAGGCATTGCCCAGCCTGGAAACCTTTATTTTTGTGAGTGTATTTTTGCTTTATTTGTGTTTAAATTGCTTTGTTTTGGCCCTTGTGCCCTTTCATTTTTGTGTTTATAATAAAATAGTTATTTTTTTGAACTCCAGACTGTCTCTGGGCCTCTATCCACTCACCAGCCTGCCACACTCCACTTCTCAATTTCATCTTTTATACCTCCACTTCTCAATTTCATCTTTAATTCCAGTTCTTATGTGCAGCTAAAGTTTGACAACATTTCCGCTCCTTCCAGTGTCCTGGGGGCGGTTGACTTCACACATGCCAAATGATGTGTCCCCACTGTGGTAGAGGCTAGTTATAGAAACCACAAGCTGTTTCATTATTTTACAATGCAGGTGGTTTGCAATGCCAACTGCCTGCTTAAATAAATGTTAGTGCAGCGCTCCCCTGGGCGAGCCATTGTGACTGAACAGGTGCTTGTTATCTGTGGATGAAATGTCTGCTGTTTGGCTGTTAGATGAGGACAGTTTTCACTATTGTTAGCACATTAATAAGAATAAAACAAAGCAATAAGCATGTGTATGTATAGCAGAGAAAGAGAGAATTTTCAACAAATGGATTCAACAAATGGATGTGTATATATATATATATATATATATATATATATATATATATATATATATATATATATATATATATATATATATATATATATATATATATATATATATTACATTTGTACACCGCCCTTCATCACAAGGACGTCAAGGTGCTTTACAACATTTTACAATATAATACAATATTTAAAAGGCAAAGATAATTCCTGTAAAACTGCTAAAAATGATATATAGACAGTGATAAAATGATGGTAAAAAAGCCATTTTATAAAAATGGGTTTTCAATGCTGTTTTTGAATTAAAAAATATTTCCTACATTTTTGACTGAAGATGGTAGAGAAATTCCACAATATTGGGGCTTTACAAGAGAAGAACTTCCCTCCCGCACCATCTTTATTCACTTTCAGAACAACCAACAGCCCCACATCCTGCAATCTTAGACGACTTGAATTGTAACATATCAAAAATTCCAACAGCCCCACATCCTACAATCTTAGACGACTTGGATTGTAACAGATCAACAATTCCAACAGCCCCACATCCTGCAATCTTAGAGTATGACTTGGATTGTAACAGGTTATCAATTCCAACAGCCCCACAATCTCAGAGCACGACACGTTTAGGAATACCAGAAAACAGGGCATTACAATAATATATTCTGGATGAAACACTGGCATGCATGAGCTTTTCAGAATATACTATCATTATATATCACTATCTATATAGTGTATTGGTACATTATTTGTTCTAATGTATCTAATGACAAAACATGTCATATTGAACATCAGTATTACAGACACAGAGAAAATATACACTTAAATGGCATTATTCAGGGGCCAGGTCCTATGTGTTTAAGTGTTGTTTTCTATTAAGTCTTGTTTTCTTTTACTATGTTCTTCTTCCATTTGAGTTACTATTTGTTCAGTAGTAACAGCTTCAAGTCTAGCTATTACTGAAGGAACAATGTATGTGTTGTGTATCCTATCCTATTGAATATTCCCCCTGGTGCTGTATGCCAGAAACTTCTTGAGCATGGTGGTAAGCATGGACTCAGACAAGGACCAGGGGTCATGTGTCACATCACATGACTAACAGTATGTGCATCTCTAATTCAGGGTGATTACAAATCCAGAGGAGTAGACTGGTCCTAATATACAGCAGAAGTGGCCAGGCAGTGCATGTATGTAAAATGTATTCCACACCTGTACAAGTGTTATCATCTTCACAGGAATAATAATAATAATAATAATAATAATAATAATAATAATAATAATAATAATAATAATAATAATAATAATCTTGCTGAACTGCTTGACATTAAACTGGACCCTAAATGAAAGTTCCAGAACTTGTTAACAATGTATTGAAGGTGCTGCATCACCCAGGGGCCAGTCTCTGCCTAAACTGAACTCGACAAGCCTGCGGGCTTAAAAGAGAGCGACTGTTATTTTCAATATGTATTTATCATAGCTTGCATGTGACGTGTTGCTTAAAACTCATTTAATAATGTGGTATAGTGAAGTATATACTTAAAAATATATAATCAGCATAACGTTATATACTAGTAATACATTGTATATACTGTACTACATTGGCTGGTCATTGTCATACATGCTAGAAAACATACAAGCAGTGTGGAACCTTGAACTTTGAGATCCAGCCAAGGATCACTAAACCAATATTCTGTTTGTTTTTAAGTTCTTACATTAGTAAGACCACTGATCCAATGTAGATCAACATTCAGAGAGTTATCAAGTTAGATGCAGGCAGTATTGGGCACGTCACTGAAAATAAAGAACTCATTACTCACTTCTTGAAAAAAGAAAAAGAAAAGTAATCTAACATTCTTATTGCTTAATAAAAAAAATAGCCTGTTATGCTACTCATGCTTGTTACTTGTTATATTTCTTACTCTTGTCTTGTCCTGTGAAACAGCTGTTGTGCGTTTTGTTTGTGTTTTAACTGCTGAATACTGTGAGTTAACGTATTAAATGTGTCAAACAGAGTTTTACAGTGTTTGTGAGGTGACTCTTGTTTCTTTGTTTCTGTTAATAAAAGTGTGTTACCAGGATCTTATCTCCAGTGTCCTGCTATTCCTACTGCTTGTCAGACTTGATCGCTACCCTTCCACATGGCCTGTTTTAATAGATAACAATGACTGTACTACCCATAATAGCCATGTGTTAACTGGTGTCATTCTTTCACAGTATACTGTAGACTGTAACAGTGAAAGCAGAACTAGAGAACAGCCACAGAAAATGCATAAGTAGAGTTGAGATCACTATATTAAAGTAGTCTATCTAGATGTGCTTTTGCCAGTAAGTATGTATTTTAAATTGATTTTTTTTTTCTCTTTTTATTTTTTTTCTACATGGCAACATTCAACCGGACACATCACCTGTGCAACATACCATTCCTCTGCCATGCTTGGAACAAACCCTTCTTGTCATCTTCTGTAACTTTTACCCTTGTTTGCTGACCTTCTGGTCAGGTAAGACAACAACATTTTTATTTTCAGACAGTTGTGGGAAATGGCTTTATTTTGTATGAAGGGGAAACTTTCTTATTAAAATGGTTCAGTTGTAGAGCAGAGATCATTCATTTCTAAAATAGTTGAATAAAACGTGTGGGTGCTAAAAGTATAGAATTGAGTTACTAAGGTTACTCAATGAAAGGATTATTGGAGAACACCTTACATTGTGTCTCTAATTACTGTGTATTTACGTAGTAGTTACTTAGTAAATACGCGTGTACTAACACATATTTACAATGTTATTATACTTACATATATCGTGCAAAAAAAGATGTACACGTAAATTATTATTACTATTCATGATAGCATTGTAATGATATGTAAGTGCACATGTATTTACTAACACAGTAATAAACAGTAATTAGACACAATATAAAGTGCTAGTGTGCCTGCTCCCTGAAATAAATTGGCAACCTGAATTAGTTTGAAACAAGGGCTTGTATTACAAGTTATATAAGGAAGACTCTGAATATTTCGTAACATAGAAATTAATAGTGCCTAAGTATCATTCTTATCATGTTTAATCTGCCACCTGAGTTTAGCTTTTTTATTCCTGAAAACAAACCACATACATTCTAAGGTGAAATGCTTGCGTTTTGCTGTGGTATTCAATTCTTGTTCAAACCAAATGCCACATGTCACTAAATGTTCAGGAAGACATACAACCTGCTTCTGGCTGGCTGGATGTTGGCTGCCCACATGCAGTTAGGCAGTTCTCACTTGATATTTCCTTGGCTGGATGTTAGCTGCGCACATGCAGTTAGACAGTTCTCACTCGATATTTCCTTGGCTGGATGTTAGCTGCACACATTCAGTTAGGCAGTTCTCACTTGATATTTCCTTGGCTGGATGATAGCTGCGCACATGCAGTTAGGCAGTTCTCATTTGATATTTCCTTGTCTGGATGTTAGCTGCGCACATGCAGTTAGGCAGTTCTCATTTGATATTTCCTTGTCTGGATGTTAGCTGTACACGTGCAGTTAGGCAGTTCTCACTCGATATTTCCTTGGCTGGATGTTAGCTGCACACATTCAGTTAGGCAGTTCTCACTTGATATTTCCTTGTCTGGATGTTAGCTGCCCACATGCAGTTAGGCAGTTCTCACTTGATATTTCCTTGTCTGGATGTTAGCTGCGCACATGCAGTTAGGCAGTTCTCACTTGATATTTCCTTGGCTGGATGTTGGCTGCACACATTCAGTTAGGCAGTTCTCACTTGATATTTCCTTGTCTGGATGTTAGCTGCGCACATGCAGTTAGGCAGTTCTCACTTGATATTTCCTTGGCTGGATGTTGGCTGTGCACATGCAGTTAGGCAGTTCTCACTTGATATTTCCTTGTCTGGATGTTAGCTGTCTGGATGTTACATGCAGTTAGGCAGTTCTCACTTGATATTTCCTTGGCTGGATGTTAGCTGCGCATGTGCAGTTAGGCAGTTCTCACTTGATATATCCTTGTCTGGATGTTAGCACTTGATATTTCCTTGGCTGGATGTTAGCTGCGCACATGCAGTTAGGCAGTTCTCACTTGATATTTCCTTGTCTGGATGTTAGCTGCGCACATGCAGTTAGGCAGTTCTCACTTGATATTTCCTTGTGGATGTTAGCTGGATGCAGTTAGGCTGATATTTCCTTGTCTGGATGTTACTGCACACATGCAGTTAGGCAGTTCTCACTTGATATTTCCTTGTCTGGATGTTAGCTGCGCACATGCAGTTAGGCAGTTCTCACTTGATATTTCCTTGTCTGGATGTTAGCTGCGCACATGCAGTTAGGCAGTTCTCACTTGATATTTCCTTGGCTGGATGTTGGCTGTGCACATGCAGTTAGGCAGTTCTCACTTGATATTTCCTTGTCTGGATGTTAGCTGCGCACATGCAGTTAGGCAGTTCTCACTTGATATTTCCTTGTCTGGATGTTAGCTGCCCACATGCAGTTAGGCAGTTCTTACTTGATATTTCCTTGGCTGGATGTTAGCTGCGCACATGCAGTTAGGCAGTTTTCACTTGATATTTCCTTGTCTGGATGTTAGCTGCTCACATGCAGTTAGGCAGTTCTCACTCGATTTTTCCTTGGCTGGATGTTGGCTGCGCACATGCAGTTAGGCAGTTCTCATTCGATTTTTCCTTGGCTGGATGTTGGCTGCGCATATGCACAATATTTCCTGCAAGATGTGATGTGCTTCTGAAACTGATATTTTGTTTTCCCTACATTATCAAATGACTGCATTCTACCCAAGAGAAGATTATTCCAAAACAACACGTGGAACAATATGGCATTGTAACACAGCAGTTTAATTCAAACATTAGCAAGTCTTAACAAAGCAAAGTCTATTATTGTACATCACAGAGAAATAAGGCTTTAAAGTTAGTCAATCCCTTGATAAACCACCTTGTAATTGTATATTCTAAATTCACTTAAGCTGTAATGTTTAACAGTCTTAATTCATACATCTTCATTGTGTTTTCCTGCAGTAATCTGACAAGCTATAATAACATTAAAGCATCATTTTAATGAACAGTCTGTGCATTCAGAGCTGGAAGTCCTGCACATCTTGTGTTACTGTGTTAAATGTGCATGCTATTTGGCAGTTTACTGTGTGTTTGCCATGCCTTGCTGCACTTTACCAGGCTGGTATAGTTGTAAACTTCTACAAAGAGATAGTTGCATACTGTAAATGTAAATTGTGCTGAAAATCCCCTGGCACTTTCACTGTTGTAAAGTTTTTACTTTGGAAACCTGACCGATCAGCAAGAAACAGAATACATTCATTAAGGTACACACCATGTGAACAAGGGGAATGATTAGACATGCACAAGCATGACAGGATTTGCTCTAAACTCATCTGAAATTACCATTAAAAGTGAAAAATTATAATTATCCATGCTGTGCAGTGGACTTTCTTTACCTCTGGTCGTTGCTTTAAATTCCCTCCAAACAGATTCCTCTAATTAGATAAACAACCATGTATTTGTATACAAAGAACGGTGGCTGTGTGGAACGGCTTTACTGCTTTCATTTCAGTTGTGTTCTGCAGAACATGCTGTCTGGTGATAAGCAGTTTCAATGCATTCAAAAGCTATATAACAACCTTGCATTTACTTTCTTTTTCCAACAAAGGAAAAAAAAAAAAAAACAGCATCAAGCAGTGTACAATGTATGCTGAAATCAGCTCCACTGCCATTATTAATTAATTAGGAACGCTGTAATCCGGAGACTTGTCAGCCAATCCTCTGTCATTAACAATCAGAGCAACTACGTTGACTATAATTCCCAACATTAGAAGGAATTACCAAAGGCATATAATTAATTGTGTTCTGGACATCAAATTAAAGGGGGAAGGAGGGTCAAACTTGCTTATGACAGCTGCTTCCTAGACAAGGTGGCTTATATGATTGGCACTCTATAACCGTAAAGAATTTGTGAATAGGGATTCATCAGCATGGCCACTGCAGACTGTTGTCTTTCTGCTGTATATCAGTGGTCTTTTTTTACTGTATTATAAAATGTTGTCCATCTCTCATCCGCAGACTAGTTGGCGGTTGTGTGAAGTCATAAAGTTGTGAATGTGAAGCCTCTGTGTTATGAGAATGGACCAGAGTTAGGAAGATTTTGGCTTTGCTTCTGTCAATCATTTGCTACAATAGAGCATAAATTGACCAATCGTTGCAAAAGCACTTTAATGTGTGCCACAAATATACCAGGGCATAAGTGCTAGCTTCTCAAATAGGCAAGACCAAAACCATAGGAACCATAGGAAGAACCATTGTTACTGTCATAACAATACCTAATTGCTTTGGCCTTTTTAACAACTTTCATCTTACTGTTAAATTGTTGTTTTCTGTTAATTTTCTGTTTCTCTGCATTGAAATAATGCTTTATTCTCATCTCTCTAGCACTGATATCCCATGCCTTAATGAGCATCTAAACTATTCCTAATTCAGTATCTACAGTAGATCCTGTCAGAGTGCTCAGTTATCAAGCTGATACCCACGCAAGAACCAGCAACAGGGCTCAAAGATAATAAGCCATTATATCTGAATTTATTTTTCCTTTAACTAAAAACAAACAAAAAAATAATACCAGTGCTGCTGTAAATTGTGCTGCTTCTGTGTGCAGGGAGGACTATTACTGATGCGTTACAGACAAATAAAGATTTGGAAAGGAGTTGTGAACCAGTGATCCCTCCCCCATTCACCATTGTCCAGAATAACAGCTAGACTGACTTGCACAAGCAGTATGAGGTCACACAGCACTGCCTGTTACAGTAGCACTCACAGGTCCTGTCCTGGGCTCATGGCAGACATGTTGGTTACGCTTGCCTGAGCTTGCACAGTCCTCTGCTTCAGAGCCTCAGCTGTTTCTTATTAAATAACCCATAGGAAAGTTATTTATATTTCTCTGTCGCTCCCTCAGAATGTATCCTGCATGAAACTGTGCAACTCATAATTAAAGTATATAAAACTGAAGCTTCCAGCAGAATATGGGGTACAGTTTGTTTAAATGTGTGTTTATTTGCTATGACTCGGTTAAGGAGTTCATTGTTCTGCTGTGTTGAAAGGCAGCAATATGTTTACAGCCTGATGCCCAAAATCTTTTAGATCTGAGCTTGCTTCAGCACAAGAATGACATGAATTAGTATTCTAAAATGAAAGAAGACAATGCTGGTTGTTAAAAGCACAAGCAGTAGGTGTGTTTGCTTTCAATGAGATATGAGTCCACTTTAAACTTAAAAGGATGTATTTTCCATAATCATATTCAGAAGGGATTTTAAGGAGAAGAAAGTAACCCATCGTGAAACTCACAGGGATTAATATAAAGACCTATCCTGCAAACTGAGGAAATGTGGGAGCAGCAAGATAAAAAATACTAATAACAGGTTTGAGTAGAACACAATCTATTACTGATGAGAGGATCGTCAATCAGGATCTGTAACATCGCTATAGTATTGCTGTTCTTATTGGTCTTTATACAGCACTTCCCAGTTACAAAGCTTCTACTCATAATCTGTTTAGACAGTGCTGCTTTTTTCTGAATAAAATAGACTGTTCTAGACGTGTTATTGAAGCCAACAGCAAGTTCAGAATAAATGTGTGGATATCAAACTGTGATTATTTCATAACTGAATTATCAACTAGACAGACATTTTGGACAATCCCTTCAATAGTCTCAATGACATAGCTGAAGGCACTATATATTTGCATAAATGTTTCTTTCTTAAACGTTATACCTTAAAATCTATAATTTAAGTGTTTTTGAAGTTAATAACAATTTATCTTAAATTGAGTAAGCATACGGTGAAAAGTAATACACACAATGTAATCATGTTTGTGTTGTTAGCACTGAACTGCGTTTTGCCCGTGCCGTGATGAATCAGGAGATTTGCCCGTGCCATGATGAGACAGGAGATTTGCCCGTGCCGTGATGAGACAGGAGATTTGCCCGTGCCATGATGAGACAGGAGATTTGCCCGTGCCATGATGAGACAGGAGATTTGCCCGTTGCATGATGAGACAGGAGATTTGCCTGTTGCATGATGAGACAGGAGATTTGCCTGTTGCATGATGAGACAGGAGATTTTCCCGTGCCATGATGAGACAGGAGATTTGCCCATGCCATGATGAGACAGGAGATTTGCCCGTTGCATGATGAGACAGGAGATTTGCCTGTGCCATGATGAGACAGGAGATGTCTGCAGAGTCAGACACACCACACCTTGATGAGCACCACGCCATGTTTCCAGGACTCCTGCTGAAATGAGCACCCCAGAGTGCAGTATACAATAAACTAAGTGATTAATGAGTCAAATAAAGTAAAAATTTAAGGGATTTGTTCAATGCCACAGGAGAACTTTGTGAAATATTATGTTTAAAACTCAGACTTTTTCAGTCTCTCACTTTCCTTGATAGGACTCATGAATAAAGCTCTTTCAGTGATAGTTCTTCTCATACCACTGGCAAGGGTCCCAATGGTATTTTATTCAAATTAATACAAATTATTTTATTTTAAACATGATTAAACCCACGTCATAAATTATTATCTTTCAACTGTGACATCTCATTTCACATTTCCAACTCAAAGCCTCTGCAGATTTTAGTGCAGTTGACTAACGACTTCAAAAAGGTCGACATCTTGCAATTTCTTAACTTCTGCCTAATAAAATCAGTTTCTTACTAATCTCTCCGTGCAGTATAATGGATGTCTGCAGGTCATAATACAAGATCATACAAATAATACTTTTTAGAATTGCAGTTATGGTGGTTGCGTATGCACTGTATAAAACAAGACCTTCGTTAACTTCATGAAAATGCATTAACTCCGTCTTGACAAGGTATGTGCAGGATTCGTTTTAAATGGGTGCTGCAAGATCAGAAGTGGTCAGGGCCAACCAAAAGTGGACATGGTCACATTAGAAGTGGTCAGGGCCACATTAGAAGTGGTCAGAGTCAATCAGAAGTGGACACGGTCACATTAGAAGTGGTCAGGGCCAATCAGAAGTGGACACGGTCACATTAGAAGTGGTCAGGGCCAATCAGAAGTGGACACGGTCACATTAGAAGTGGTCAGGGCCAATCAGAAGTGGACACGGTCACATTAGAAGTGAGCAGGCTGAAAACATGGAAGCCATGTTGTAAGCTGTAAAAACACTCCTCCTACTTCCTGCTGGCACATCCCGCTTCTGAAACCATGCTCTTCACCAACACCGTGCTCTTCACATCCACCGCTACCCTAAAGACGTGTGGTCCGCTAGCTAGAAGCACTTTCTTCTAGCGGTTTGCTGTTTGCTGAATTTACACTAGAGGAGATGTTCAGTGACTGCAGCATGGCGTTGTTGTCTCTTACGTGCAGCACAGGCATTGGGATTGAGCTGTCTAGCTTATGGTTTGTTATAAAGTTTTGCAAGTTGAAGATTAACACTAGAACGACCAAGGCGGTCATTTTTCAAATTGAGGTGTGTGTGTTTAACACTAGAAGGACCGGAGATATACTCTTACCTAGAACCCCGCAGCAGTCTTTCTGATGGCTGTATTCAAAACATTGTAAATAGTGTAACGAAAGGAGAAACAGTTGGATGTAATTAGTATTTTTATTGAGTACCTCACATAAACATCTGAACAACCGAAGCATATTATAGTGTAACGTCTTGAGGGGGCTCGCGGACCCCGTGAGGAACAGACGTTCCAGTAGTGGGGGTCACCAGGAGAGCGCCCCTATTGGCGAAGGGGACAACTGGGTTGGGGCTTCCGAGATGATAATAGAAGGTTCTGCATCGTTGCGGGGGTGGATGAGAGTAGAAAGAAACAGCATGACAAAAATAACCAAACATTAAAAGAACATTAATTGGAGGGGAAAACAACCTAGAGGTTACAAGTGATGACGGTATATCTATAAACACAGTCATTCTTTGCCTGTCAAACAAAGTTTTATCATCAACTGGAGTTAAGTTCTTCACAAAACAGTGATAAATAGCCAAGTTAAAAACTTAAAATAAATAAGTAAATATAAATAGACATTGATAAATCTCACCCCACATCTGTCAAAAAACTGTCCGCTCAAGACAAATTGCAGTCATTACATGCCTGTTGTGCAAGTCATTTTCTATAAAGAATGGCTTGTATTACCAACCATTCAGTAAGTAGATGTATTTTCCCAAGTGAAAAGTTCATTGTAGAGATAAATCTCAGAAACTGTTGCAGTCAGGGCACCCCGAGAATGAACAATCAAACTGCACCGGCTAGGTACAGTAGACTGCTAAGAAGTAATGGAACAATAAGTAAACAAAGTGTTTGATTGTGATGTATTTTGGAATTACACTCAGTTAAATGTAATGCTGTTCTTGCAGGGATGTGTGAGACCTAGTAAAGAGAAAGCCCCACAAGGTCTAATGTATAAATGCTTTATAGATGCTTACAGGTTTTTTGATGATTCATTAGGT
Organism: Polyodon spathula; assembly: GCF_017654505.1. Classification (NCBI taxonomy): domain Eukaryota; kingdom Metazoa; phylum Chordata; class Actinopteri; order Acipenseriformes; family Polyodontidae; genus Polyodon; species Polyodon spathula. The sequence goes on along the minus strand of NC_054542.1, from coordinate 49,339,799 downwards.
GATAATCTGTGCTACACAAGACATCGCAGTGCAGATTATTAGATGACCATGAGATGTCTGCTGCTCAACTGTTTCAGTGCTCTTCAGGGCGTTTTGCTGCCTTTAAGTTTCTGGTGCAATTCAGTCTTTGCAATCCTCCTCGACCAAGAAAATAAGCACTTTTTTTATCAATCACCTTTTTCACATTTCAAAGTGCCTAGGACATTTGCTTTTGCCTCTCAGAGACAAAAGGATTTAATTACTGTATAATTAAATTCATTGTGATCCATTGGCCATTTTTTAGGCTGGGTGCATTATCTTTTTTGATAGGGTGCTTGACCTTCTTTTTTTCTTTTAAAGAATATATTCAAAAAGAATTCAGATTATGCATTTTGCATAACTTCCTGTTCACTCAAATCGTAATAATATTATATTTTACTAAGGGATAATTTGATTTCATTAAATATTTTATAAATGGTCTTTAAAACAAACAGTTTAACAGTTTATGACTTGATATTCATTTAAATGTATTATTTTCATCAGGCCTTACATCACCCTTAAACTCATCTTGTTTAGTGATGTAATAAAGGGGACAGTTAATCACCCTTTGGAGAGCACATATAGTTCTAGTTTGCTGGTGTTAAATGCACTGCTGTGCAGTGTGTTTCTCAGTGTTCCTGGGCTCCTGATGCAGGATCTTCCTTGTTGAGGGAAGTCGTACATGTGGGCAGATGAAACCAGTCCATGGCAGGTCTGCTCTGTTTTCTTTTAAGTCAAGTATAAGTATTGTTTCATTATGCCATGACAATGAGCAAGCTTGTAAGATTGCTGGGTCAATTTATCTTTCAGACATCCAGTTGCTGAAACATAGCTCCTCTTTTTTAGCAACTGCGCTCATAAGATTAACAAGGCAGGCAGGATCTAAACAATGGTTAATTGCAGGGAAGAAATCTACTTTGAAAAAGCACTGATTTTTTTCTTCGTCAGATGCAAAGGATGCTTGTAGCTGCCACTAAGAATTGCAGTATGTGTGTACGATGCTGAAAGTCCTCCTCTACTCTGACACTCAAATCTTTATTATCTGTCAGTCTGCAGTTCAGGCTTGTAGAGTACATGCTTCTTTCTGCATAGAGTCGTCTTCACTGCTTCAGAAAAGCTAGTCAAGGTTAACCACTGGATCTTTCACTGCCCATAAGCTGTTCACAGTAAGCACTGGTGTAACAATGGCTATGATAGCCCTTGACGTCTTTAAAGATGGGGATGCAGTGGGCGGCATATAACTTTCCTGAAATTAAATATTGATCTAAAGAAACTTGTTTGAAATCTAAAAAGAGAAAACATGAATGTGATGGGGAAGCGTGGCACTGCAGTAATGATTCCAGACAGGGAATACGTGTCGGTGGAGGACTGTATGTTGGTACTGGGGAAATGAGTCGGTTTTAATAATGTGAAGTCCGTGGCTCAAATGTAAAGCTGTGGTTGTATTTCTCAGTGAGGAGGCGATGGTGATGAAAGAAGTGCAGGAGGGGATTGTGATTAAAGACGAGTTTGTCTCTGTGTTGCTGCTCTCCTCACCTGTGACCAGGGTCACTATTGTTCCCCCGTCTTTAATGAATGAGCTCCTGGAAAGAGAGCTCACGTATTATTGTAAAATCATGTCTCTGATTAGGTGTTTAAAAATCTGGAGATCAGACATGTGGTGTCTTTTTGTCAGCAGGTATCAATGATTCTAAATGAAATGCACTCTAATAGTGTATTAAATTAATAGTGTTTTAAAGTTACTGTTGACGGTAGGGTTGCCAACTTTCCATTTTTCCAAAACCAGATAAAACATTTTAATATAGATGCTCAGTAACTGTATCCTGCTAAGCAGTGGATGGCAAAATAACGCAGAATAGTTTTCAGTGTCGTTCTAGAACTTAACGGACGACAGTAAAAAAATAAAATAATAATACTTGAACAGTGGAGCATTGAAAGGACTGGCTCAGCGAGAAAGGAAATACCCAAACAGCAGTGAATAGTGAGTAAGCAAGATTCGCAAGAACCGGACTCTTGCTGTCCGTTCAGTGGTTCTAACTGGATACTGTATAAATTCCCTGAAAATCAGTGGACAGAAGCACCTGCAATGTGTTTCTCACAACTGAAATTATGAGTGTGGTAAAGAAGGGCATATTGGGAGGAGCTGCCCTAATCGAGCCGGTGAGAAGGAGAACACAAAGGCGCTGATAGCAGCGATGAAAGACCAGCTCCTCGTGAACCTTCCATCGGCAGGAATACTGCTGACAGGGGTGTGGAGGAGACAAACACTCTGGAACCAACTCCTCAGTAATGTTGTTGAAGCTGACACCCTGGGATCCTTCAAGATGCTGCTTGATGAGATTCTGGGATCAATAAGCTACTAACAACCAAACGAGCAAAATGGGCCGAATGACCTCCTCTCATTTGTAAACTTTATTATGTTCTTATGTTCTTATATGAACATGAAGGCTCTAACATTTGCAAATATAAATGTGAAGAATATTATCATTGTTACATATATTATTTTTAAAACTTTCAGACTTCTCTGGGGCTCTCTGAACAGTTACTGTGGCTTCACAGGCTAATTCTCCACCACTGTGGACAGACAGCAGAAACGCTTTTAATGATAACTGCATTGCAATAATAATAACAGTAATAATACAGTACCACTGTAAAATAGATACTGACTCTTGAGACTGTACATTTACCACTTTTAATACAATGATATAGAAGTACAATATGAAATGTTTTACCTGGTGCAGGAATGTGCCACTCAATATTTCATTTCATAGTGAATGATTGCCAGATGAGTAAGTAGCTGTCATGTTGCTGTGTTGCTTTGATACACAGTTTTAGGAAAAAGTACTATATTGTCCCATCAGGAAAAGTGTGTTCAACTTGGCGTGTGACTGGCAAGGTGTTAACTGATTTACTTCACAGGAGAAACATTAATCCTTGTCAGTAAAATAATGAAATGTTGTCCCAGACTGCAACCGCCACCAAACTTTATGATCTCATATGGAATATAGAAGAAGCAAATGAACAGGGTGGAAGTAAATTAGTCTCATAGGGGGTATACATAATAGGTATACATTAATACAAAACAGCTGCTTAATGCAGGAAGTGAGGAAGCTTCATCCTACATGTGTAGGTGTTATTGTCATTTCATATTTCAAAATGAATGTGTAAGCAGGCTGTTTGAAGCGAGGTGGCTGTGCGAGATCATACCTGTAGTACTGATTTAACCTGGGTGCAACCAACAGGAATACTTTTTGACTTTCAAGTTTGTTTTCTGAAGCTGTTGCTTGTTTTACGTTCTGTGTAACTGCCTCTGTAGTAGCCATTTATTTAATGTGTGATTCTAAAGCTAAATAGCGATCGATCGTATTTTCTCCAAAGTCACATTACAAGGTAAAACAATTTACCTCCATCTTCATGTAAAGTTTATTTGGGAAATTTCTTGACACGATCCTCAGCCAAAGTATACTTTGCTTTTTTTGCTTTGTCGTCCATTTTTGATAGTTTACCTCCAATTCTGAAAACTAAATTTTAGCAACCTAAACCAAAATAACAATGCAACACCGAGTTTATCCCACCTCCTACTGTACAGTACAGGCCACAGAAAAGCCAGTACAGATGCACTGATAGGCTGAGTAAAACATGGTTGTCATGTGAACAGTAAACAAGAAAATTAACCACTTTGGAGTAATTTTTGTTACTTTTCTTGCTCTGCTTTCCTCTTAATAAACCAATTGCCTATTTGGGACCCCATTGCGATGTCATCAGAATCGCTTCGGCGAATATGTTGATGATACTACACCTCGAAATGTATTTCAACTCACGGCGATGGGGCAGGCGCTCTGTAACGGCGCAAGGCATGTCTTCAGAATACCATTTCAGTGCAGCGGGGGGGTTTCTTACAACTTCGCTCCACAGAATCAGGGGCAAGTGCTGTTCACGCTTGCACTCACTTTGCGCTGTGATCAGGATACAGCCCAGAGCTGGGACACAGATTATGGATAATAAGTTGGAAAGCTTGAAATTATGTAGGGTCGACTTTTAAGGTTCTGTTTAATGTGGTTTCCTTGATGAATCTACAACTTTCAGTTTAAGCTTGTAATTATTAATATAAAGGTTGGCATTGTTAAAAATCATTAGCTAGTGTATATGCTTCTGCCATTTTACAACCTCTGCTGTTTTTGTTTGGACCCATTGAGTGTTGTTGTGTGTATAGATGGCTTCCTGTTGTGCAGTAAAGTAAGAAGCATCCTCATCAATGACAGCTAGTCACAATGAATGTCACTGTCTCAGTACTGTGGGATATAGAGATGCACAGATAAAAAGATTAGTGCTAATAGCCAGGATGAAGCCTCACAAATTGGTACTATCATTAATGTTGTATCAAGGCAGAAAGAAATGTCATGCTTCTTTGTCAGAGCCTATTACATAGACTGGCTGAGAGCATTTGATCAGGAGCTACAGTGGGAGATTCTGTTCTGGCCTCTAAAGAGGAATAAACTGGCATTCTGTCTACGAGAGGCTGGTCGGAGCTCTGTGGCTTGCCAGATGCCTTACAAGTCACTTGTATTTTAACAACGTTCTGTGTTCTACACAGACGCATACCTCATACCAAGAAGATGTCTTGTTAGATAATTCGGTCTAAGGTTGTTCTGAATAGAAACCCACAAGACTTGATCTTTGCTTTATTATTATTATTATTATTATTATTATTATTATTATTATTATTATTATTATTATTATTATTATTATTATTTCTTAGTAAGTCTACTTCTGATATCAAAAAAGTTACAGCAGTAAAGACAAAACATCTTTATAAATGATTAATTTGAAAATGTTTTAATTCTATGTCTTAGGAACATGTGTTTAAACTAAAGGGGGAAGAGACCTGCTGTATACATTTGTTAAAGAAGGGGGAATATAAAAAAAGACATAACAAAAACAGAACAACACACCATTGGCTGAGCTGTGTCTCGGAGGAACTGATTATTGTAATGCACTTTTTTCTGGTGTCCCAAAACATATGGTATCCTGCTTGCAGTTTATTCAGGAAAAGTGAACATGTTACCCCTGTTTTGGCCTCTTTACACTGGCTCCCTGTGCAGTATATAATTGATTTTAAAATGTGGTTGTTAACCTACAAGGCCCTGAATGGATTAGCGTCTTGTTATTTACAGGAGTTTCTTCCAAACCACACCCTGAGATCACAGGATGCAGGGCTGTTGGTTATTCCTAGGGTCAACACAAGCAACTCGGGGGGTAGGACTTTTTCTTGTTCAAATTCTAAATTATGGAATGCTCTGCCTTCATTTGTCAGGGAAGCTGGGAGTGTTACAGTTTTCAAGTCAAGACTAAAAATGCACTTTTATAAAATGGCTTTCTTATCTTAGTGGGTTTTTAATGTAACTTTAAAATTGGCGCTTTTGTGTTATGTGTTATTTAAATGGGCTGTGGCAGTTGTGTGACATCCTATACAAATGTATTGCATTTTTATCTTTTTTATGCTATAAACTGTACAGTGCTTTGCAATAATTTTGTATAAAAAGCGCTATATAAATACAATAAATAATTTAAATAAAATTAGCACGGAGGTGTCATTCTTGGCCCAAACATGTGAAAAATAGCAGAGCTGGGGCTATAAGGACTACAATGCCGTGTGTTCATTCTCTGTATTAATATAATATTATACTATGCTAAGATGCTACTGTGATCTGTACAGTTTATTAAATACCCACAGAAGACCCACATGCTGTACATTATCGCCAGTGTCATTCTAATCCTATGTAACCTATTATAAATCGACTAATCTGAATCAAGATGCAAATACAAATAAATTAAATGCCTGTGCTAAAACAGAAGCTACAGGCAGATGTTTTCTTCAAAGAGCTGCCCAAGGCTATAGTAATGGTCTTTTGCTCTTAAATTACATTTATTTTTTATATTACTTGTCCCTTAAACTGTGAAGTGTATCTTAAATGACTTTTCCTGTTGATTGTTAAGTTTTTCCAGACTTTGGTTTCACCTTGAACCGGGTCCATTTGTCCTGAAGCAGCTCTGTGGATCCACTCCTTGTACAGCAGGTATTCTGATGATCACACATGATGCCAGTCCTCTGTGTATCTATTACAGCTCATGGGGAATGGATACTTTAAAGGGTTTCTAATAATGTCTGTTCTTGTTAACATCTAGAACGGTCTAATGTATGCAGTGAATGAAGCTGTCACAAGCCAACAAGATTCCCCATGGTTAATACTGTCAAATGAATAAATAATAAATACATTTTAAACCTTCTATTCTTTATATGCATTACAAGATTTAAAAAAAGACCTGCCAGCAAATCTTCTTATCTGTAATCCCATTCTGAATTGCACATGGTTCGCCTAATCCACACTCCTGAATGGCCATATCGTTTTAAGCCATAGCACTGGGAGTGTCAGATATGTGGAGGATTTCTGAGGCAAGTCAAAACTAGAAAACGATAAGTGAAGCAGACAGTCATTTTGGATAATGCCTTCATTATTCACATAACTCTGGGAATGCATTGGCCAAAACATTTCTGTATTAGGGCCATGCACTAATACCCAACATAGCATAAAACACAGAGCCTGGCACTAATACACAACATAGCATAAAACACAGAGCCTGGCACTAATACACAACATAGCATAAAACACAGAGCCTGGCACAAATTCCCAATAAGACACATATTTGTATCCAATGAAGTAGAAGAAATACCAGTATTGTAAGGTATTGGCATTGAATTCCAATTCGCCTGTCTCCTGTCATTTAGAACCATTAGGACAAGCTGTCTCTGGTGTATTCATCAAATCATGTGATTGTGCCTGTAAATGTTCTTTATTTTAATCAACACCAAAACCTACATCAACACCAACACCAACATCATCATCATCAACATTAACACCAACACCAACACCAACACCAACATCAACATCAACATCAAAACCAACATCAACACCAACACCAACATCAACATCAACATCAACACCAACATCAAAACCAACATCAACACCAACATCAACACCAACATCAATATCAACACCAACACCAACACCAAAACCAACATCAACATCAATATCAACACCAACACCAACATCAACACCAACGTCAACAGCAAAAGCAACAGCAACAGCAACATCAACATCAACATTAACGTCAACATTAACACCAACACCAACACCAACATCAACATCAATATCAACACCAACATCAACACCAATACCAACATCAACATCAAAATCATATCAACATCAATATCAACACCAACATCAACATCAAAACCAACATCAACATCAAAATCAATATCATTATCAACACCAACACCAACACCAACATCAACACCAACATCAACATCAACATCAACATCAACACCAACACCAACATCAACACCAACACCAACACCAACATCAACATCAACATCAACACCAACACCAACACCAACATCAACACCAACACCAACACCAACACCAACACCAACACCAACACCAACATCAACACCAACACCAACATCAACACCAACACCAACATCAACATCAACACCAAACCCAACACCAACATCAACACCAACACCAACATCAACATCAAAACCAATATCAACACCAACATCAAACATCAACACCAACATCAACACCAACACCAACATCAACACCAACATCAACATCAACATCAACATCAACACCAACATCAACATCAACACCAACATCAACATCAACACCAACATCAACACCAACATCAACATCAACACCAACATCAACACCAACATCAACACCAACACCAACACCAACATCAACATCAACATCAACACCAACATCAACATCAACATCAACATCAACATCAACATCAACATCAACACCAACATCAACACCAACATCAACATCAACACCAATATCAACACCAACATCAACATCAACATCAACACCAACATCAACACCAACACCAACATCAACATCAACACCAACACCAACATCAACACCAACATCAACATCAACACCAACATCAACATCAACACCAACACCAACACCAACACCAACATCAACATCAACATCAACATCAACATCAACACCAACACCAACATCAACACCAACATCAACACCAACATCAACACCAACACCAACACCAACATCAACACCAACATCAACATCAACACCAACATCAACACCAACATCAACACCAACACCAACATCAACACCAACATCAACATCAACATCAACACCAACACCAACATCAACATCAACACCAACAACATCAACATCAACACCAACACCAACACCAACATCAACATCAACACCAACACCAACATCAACATCAACATCAACATCAACACCAACATCAACATCAACACCAACATCAACATCAACATCAACATCAACACCAACACCAACATCAACACCAACATCAACATCAACATCAACATCAACACCAACATCAACACCAACACCAACATCAACATCAACATCAACATCAACATCAACACCACAACATCAACATCAACACCAACACCAACACCAACATCAACACCAACACCAACACCAACACCAACATCAACACCAACATCAACATCAACATCAACATCAACATCAACATCAACACCAACACCAACATCAACATCAACACCAACATCAACATCAACATCAACATCAACATCAATATCAACACCAACACCAACATCAACATCAACATCAACACCAACACCAACACCAACACCAACACCAACATCAACATCAACATCAACACCAACACCAACATCAACACCAACATCAACACCAACACCAACATCAACACCAACACACCAACACCAACACCAACACCAACACCAACAACAACAAACACCAACACAAACACCAATATATATCAACTCAAGGTGGTTGTGGTTGTAGTTTATAATGTTAATTCTCACAACCAACACATCAACACAGTTCAACAGTTAGTTGTGGTTTTGTGTGGTTGTGGTTGTGGTGTAAACCAACAGTTGTGGTGAAGTACCAAGTGTCAAAACACCCAACCACACCAACACCAACAGTCAAAATCAAACACAACACCAACAACACACACCACCCACACCAACACAAAAACACCAAACACCAACATCATAGTTGTTGTGGTTGGGGTCAACACCAACAAAGGAATCAACAAAACATTTCAACACCAAACATCAACCCAACAACCCAACACCAACATAATATCACCAAAACCAAAACAAACAGCATCAACACCAAAATCACATAACAATCCGTACATACCAACAACGAGAATAAACACCATTGACACCAACACCCCCAACAATCAATAACACCACCACAAACGCCCACAACAACAAATTGTCAACATCAATATCAAAGACCAAGACAGTACAACAATCAGCAAAACAGACCCACCAACCTACAACAGTCCAACATCAAACAACATCACACCAACAAATGCAACATCGAACCAGCAACAACATCACCAACCAACCAAACATCAACACCAACATCAACAAACACCAACATCAACACCAACATCAACAAACATCAACATCAACATCAACATCAACACCAAAAACAAAACCAACACAATATCAACATCAATGTCAACATCAATATCAGCACCAAGATCAACACCAACATCAACACCAACATCAACATCAACACCAACATCAACATCAACATCAACATCAACATCAACATCAACATCAACATCAAACACCAACATCAACACCAACATCAACATCAACACCAACACCAACACCAACATCAACATCAACATCAACATCAACACCAACATCAAAAGCAACATCAAAATCAATATCAATATCAACATCAACATCAACACCAACACCAACATCAATATCAACACCAACACCAACATCAACATCAACACCAACACCAACACCAACACCAACATCAACATCAACACCAACACCAACATCAACACCAACATCAACATCAACACCAACACCAACACCAACACCAACACCAACACCAACACCAACACCAACATCAACATCACCACCAACATAAACATCAACACCAACACCAACATCAAAACCAATATCAACATCAATATCAACACCAACATCAACACCAACATCAACACCAACACCAACACCAACATCAACATCAATATCAACACCAACATCAACACCAACATCAACATCAACATCAACACCAACACCAACATCAACATCAACATCAACACCAACATCAAAACCAATATCAACACCAACATCAACATCAACAGCAACATTAACTTTAACCATTATTTTCTTACTAACACCCAATTTATACACATGTGGCTGAGTCTTAGTTAATCATTTAATCACTTATTCAATTCACAGCTCCAGACACATTCTCACATGTTTTGAAAGGGAGAAATTTAACCTCCTCCCTGCCAAGTGAATATTCCCCGCCCCAGCTTTCACCCAGCCACAGTAACTTTATGACAATGTTCTACTGTAACATTAACAATATGTTTTACTGTAATATTAACAATATGTTCTACTGTAACATTAACAATATGTTCAGTGTTCATTTTCTCACCAGAAACACTCACTCCTTACCACAAAATGGCCTCCAAATCTATCTGAACAGAACACCTGTTCATTGATTCATTGAATTCCCCACCTTTACTACTGAAAGCATGGCATTTCCCAGAATTTACAATTACCCAGTTACGTAATAATCCAGTTACCAATTAGCCTGAATACATTTCTTTTTAACCTTGCCAACAATTATCAGCTCCCTGCAGACCTTTGTCAGGTTCTTAACAGGAGGCAGGCTTTGTTCTTGGTTGTGGCAGGGTACCCCCGCCTCTGTGCATATTTTATGTTTTATGTAGTGTGTTATTGTTTGTTTGTATGTATGTATTGGTGCACAGGGTATGGTTTGAGTTATGTCGCTTGGGTGATTTAAAATGTATATTTGTATTTGGGCACGGGTGTGTCACTAAGTACTTCACGTGCAGACTGTGCCGGGGCCAGATTGAATGATTAGCAGTTGAGTCCCAGCACAGCTGTATATAAAGCAGCTTGAATGTCTCACTGGGGGTTAGTGTGTTCAGACGCAGAATGAGAGACGAGAGTCCTGAGACAAAGAAAATAATATAGGAAACATTTGCTGCCCGTGTTGGTTTTACACCAGCGCAATGTGTTTGTTCCGTGTCTGATTTGTCTGTTTATTTTGGCCACTGTGCCATTTTCTTTGTAAAAGTGTTTTCATTTTGTTCAACCTGTTTATTTGTTTGTGTACAATAAATCCGTTCACTTACCACACTATGTCCATCATTTCCAGGTCTGACGTCACCACACAATCTATCCTTGACAGTGGTCCACTTTGTTTACCCTGTAGTAACCACTGCCTACACTACTGTTACAGGCCTCTTTTAATATTTCTAATGCCCCTCTCTTAATGCTACAAACAGAGTAAAGAAAGCTCTATAGGTGTTTCATTAGATTAGCTTTGGTACAATAAACACAGGCTTCAGGACTGCATTTTTCTATATAAGTGTACGCACACAGCAGTAAAGATTCATGGTTATGGTCCAACTATTATGCTACAACCACTTTTTAAATACATTGCTGCTGTGACAAGGTGCCAGTGGCCTTCCCGTTGAGGGTCTGGTTCCCAGCTTTACCTATAAAAGTCATGGAACAGGGAGTTCTGGGGCTCTCAGACTAGCTCAGAAATCATAACACAGCATTCAGAGATAACCCTATCAGCTCAGACGGAAAGAGAACAGCTTGTATCTATGGCAACGCAGTGAGCATGTTCAATAGAGCTTGTCCCAGCAACAACTAATGCTAAAACACTTACAATACACCCCAATTCAATGTTTATCTGAGTTAGATCAATAAGACAGTGGTGCGGTTTGATGTAAACAAATTGGGGGCTGGGTTCTGGCAATAGACAAGAGAATACACAAATTTACCAACAGGCTGGCTGGATAAATGCCGCAGACTGTGAAACAGGTCTGACTTCACTTTACATTTGGACTTGAACATTCCTGCAGACTGCTTAATGAAAGGCTGAAGGAATAGGCGTGGCTTCACGAGGTTACCTCCCATAATTGTTCCAAGTCCCTTATCTGCTGTTGTTCAGTTTCCCAAACTTTTTTTTTCATCCCATATAGAGCCCAAGGCTGTGAGTGTGAAGCTCAGGTGACGTCTCATTATTATTGGGTACCCTGGTTTGCCATGTTTTTTTTTTAACCTGGTCATGTATGAAATATTAACACATAATACATATATTTATTCATAGATGTTTTTTCCATTGCTTTGTTCCTTCTAGCATTTGCATATTCCACATGTCCCCATCCCCATATGAGGTTGCCATTCATAAAAGGGTTAATTTGCTTTACCATACCTCTCTGGGCTTTATAATGCTTCAGTACCAGTGAAATCAATCCAAAACTAGGTTGATAAGTGCTAAGACCTACCTAGTTTTGGAACAATTTGACTGTGAACCACAATGCTGAACTATTATTTGCTGTCCTTTGACTGCTTTATTATACTTGTGCATGCTTTTACTAAGGTAAACCTTCATGTATTGGAAATCGTTGTGCTACAATCCAGTGACAACCTCTCTGAGGAGGGGACTGAGACAGGGAGAGGAGGCTCAGAGCCAATCACTGTGCCTGTCTCATTTAGAGGCCAGCTGTACTTTCACCAGAGACCAGGTCACTCTGTGAGTTATGTGCTTTATGTGAGTTATATAGACAAATCTACATTCACACATTTATTATGTAGACTTTTTCATGTGATTGACCATAGAGTAACTTTAATAATAACTTTGTTTAAACACAAAAGGGACTGATAAAGACTCAAGTGCCTTCCTTGATTTCCCCTTCCCTCCTCTGTCTTTTCATTTTAAATTCATCTACACCCCTCCCACTCGATCTGCCTCCTCTCTCTCTCTCTCTCTCTCTCTCTCTCTCTCTCTCTCTCTCTCTCTCTCTCTCTCTCTCTCTAGAGAAGTAGTGTTTTTGTAGAGAAGTAGTGTTTTTCTAAGTGTTTGTATTTCGTTGCTTAAACAATGAGGTGTTTTAATTGTGGAAAGCATGGGCATCAGACAAAAGATTGCCCGGGTAAGAGAGACAAGGCTGAGACAAGACATGAGAATGGAGATGCTGGTGGGGATGTGGCTGAGGATGTTGGAGAGCAGGGGGAGAAGGGGCTCCCCATCCCAGACCAGTTGCCTTCACAGAATGACGCAGAGCCTGCACCCCAACCTGCTTTGCAAGCTGTGAAGCAAGCCAGTGATTGTACTGTTAGTGAAGGACAGTTCACTAAAGTGGCAACTAATAAGAATAAAAGTGCCGCTGGGCTGTCAGATATTGTGCTGGAGAGGAGCTCAAGGGCAGGGAGTCAGGAGTTCGCTGAGCCGGATACAGCCACCAGCTCAAACGTTGTGGAGAGCGGAGGTGATCTACAGGCATTGTTAGCTGATGGGCTGGAGTTCGGTCCAGCGGCTGTACTGACATGCCCGGAGGAGAAGGGGGAGCCCAGCCTGACAGCGGAAATCCCCATGCCCGACTCGGCAGAGGGGTTGGAGTAGCTTGTATCAGCGGAAAGGAGTGGTGAGGAACTGAAACAAGTTGGGGTGAGTGAAGTTGAAGAAAGTGAAGAGATGTACGAGATGGAGAATGGGGAGCTCTCTGATTCCTCTGTTTCTTCTGATATCTTTGGCAGCCAACCTGTCAGCAAAAAAAAAAAAAAAAAATATATATATATATATATATATATATATATATATATATATATATATTCAACTAACGTTGCTTTTTTAAACGCTATCTCTACAGAGTATAAAAACAATTTAAAATCGGGGAAATAATGTCTTTCTTATTTTTTGTAAGATCCAAAAAATAAGAAAGACATTATTTCCCCGATTTTAAATTGTTTTTATACTCTGTAGAGATAGCGTTTAAAAAAGCAACGTTAGTTGAATTAAGTCAGCAAAAAAGATTTAGATTAAAGAAAATGGTGCAGAATGTGAAGAAAATTGTTGGAAAACAGTTAAAGAAAACTATTTAAAATGGCTGTTTTTTTATGGAAATGTATTATTTGTTATTTTTTTCTTGTTGCTTTTTAACTTTTTAGCTGTAATAGAGAACTAATTTTATTTCTTTTAATGTTAATGGATGTAGACAGACTTTTACAAGAGCGCAGCTTTATGACTTTTTAAATCAGAAGCGGATGGGTGTGGCGCTCCTGCAGGAGACCCATTCTGACACAGAGAATGAAGTAGCCTGGTGTGCAGAGTGGCGGAGGAAGAGTGTGATGAGTCACGGCTCTAATGCTAGCGCTGGGGTCGCTGTGCTTTTTAGCTCTAGATTAAGCTTAAGCATTTTAGATGTGGAGGAGATTATTATTGGGTGACTTGCTGAAGGAGAGAGTGAGGGGGCAATGGTGCGATCCCGATTTGTGGAGTGCAGAGATATGGACGCCCCCACCAGTTTCTTCTTCAGTTGTAGAAGAGGAGAGCAGAGAGCTGGCAGCTGAGTTGCGTGCGGATGCCTGATGGCAAGGAGCTGTACAGCCAAGAGGATATCTGTGACGCAGCAGTGCAGTTCTATAAGGAATTGTTCTCTAAAGAACATTGTGACCCAGAAGACACAAAATGTGACACCTTCCTGTCGGGCAGCTGGCAGGAGGGAGGCCCCCCCAATGTTGCCTCAGTCTTTGCAGTAGAACAGAGCTGGGCTCAAGGTGCTGGGATTATACTTGGGGTCCCGGCTGTTTATGGAGAAAAACTAGGGAGGGCCTGCTGAAAAGGGTGAAGGGGCGACTGCAGAGCTGGCAGGGTTTGCTGGGGCAGCTGTCTTTCAGAGGGAGGGTCCTGGTCATTAATAACTTAGTGTCCTCCATGCTGTGGCAGAGGTTGGTGTGCCTGGAGCCTCCCAAGGGCATGGTACAGGAGATCCAGGGGGTGCTCTTGGATTTTTTATGGAGTGAGAGACAATGGCTGAGACCAGCAGTGCTGTACCTCCCCACTGATGAAGGGGGGCAAGGACTGGAGAGTATTGCCAGCAGGGTGGCAGCTTTAGGACTTCAGGCAGTACAGAGGCTCCTGTATGCCAGAGAAGAGGCTCATTGGAGCAGGCTAGCCCGTTTCTTTCTGAACACTGTAGGGGGGCTTGGTCTTAGTAAATCAATTTTTTTAATAGCTACCTCCCAGTTTGATGGAATGGGTCTCCCCTTATTTTATCAGACTGTGTTGGAGGTGTGGAAGACAGTGAGGGTAGAGAGAGAGGAGGGGTCTCTAACAGGCCATGCTCTGTTACAGGAGCCTCTCTTCTTCAGTACTTTTTTTCAGTTTGTTTCTTTCAGTCTAAGTCATTGTGTGCTATTTTTTGCAGAGCAGGCCTGGCCCGTCTAGTTCATCTGTTTGAGCCTGGCTCCTCTCGCTGGATAAGTGTAGCTCAGCTAGCTAGGAGGTTAGGCTGGCATTCAGAAAGGTTGGCTGGTAGGATTTTGAGTAGGCTGAGGGACTCTCTCTCCCTGGTACTCAGAGAGGCTCTGAGAGAAGAGATGTCCAGGAGAGCAGAGTAAGAAAGGGAGCCCATCTTCCCTTCAATACTCATCTCTCCAGTTGGAACAGTAGAGCCATAAAGCAGCAGCTGTGGTCTGCTGAGTATTGAAAGGGAGAAAAATCAGGCTCTCCACAGTATTGAGAGCAAAAATCTTTATCACTTCCATGTCAAGACAGCCCATTTCAGGCAGCTGCAGGGGCTGACTGACACTAAGTGGAGGGCTCATCTCTCTGTTGATGGAGACTTAAGGCCTATCTGGAGAGTTTTATATAAATTACCCCTGTTTAGGAGAGGTGGGGATCTTCACTGGAGACTTCTCCACTGTATAGTGAGTACGAGAAGGTTTCTTCATAGAGTTGACTCCAGTATCAGTAGCGAGTGCTGTTTCTGTGGACAGGAGGAGACAATCTTTCACGCCTACAGTGATTGTAGAAGGCTGGAGCCACTCTTCTATCTGCTGCAGAATCTCCTGCAGTCTCTAGGGGTGGCATTCAGCAGAGAGTTGTTTATTTTCGGTGTCCCCTACAGTGTCAGAACAAGAGGCAAGAGCCTTTTAATAGATGTTATTGTTGGACAGGCCAAACTGGACATTTTGAAATCAAGGACAAATCAATTGTTGGGGCCAGGGCTGACTGACCTGGTGAGGTTGTTTCGAGTGCTGCTGGTCAGTAGGGTCCTGGCTGATTTTAACTGTTTTAAAATGGTCAGGAATCCGGCAGGTTTCCAAGAGCGGTGGTGTGTGAGAGACTCTGTGTGCTCAGTGACTCCAGGGGGGGAGTGGTGTGTGGGAGACTCTGTGCTCAGTGACTCCAGGGGAGGAGTAGTCTGTGGGAGACTCTGTGTGCTCACTGACTCCAGGGGGGGAGTGGTGTGTGGGAGACTCTGTGTGCTCACTGACTCCAGGGGGGGAGTGGTGTGTGGGAGATTCTGTGTGCTCACTGACTCACGGGGGGGAGTGGAGTGTGGGAGACTCTGTGTGCTCAGTGACTCCAAGGGGGGAGTGGTGTGTGGGAGACTCTGTGTGCTCACTGACTCCAGGGGGGGAGTGGTGTGTGGGAGACTCTGTGTGCTCAGTGACTCCAGGGGGGGAGTGGTGTGTGGGAGACTCTGTGCTCAGTGACTCCAGGGGGGGAGAGGTGTGTGGGAGACTCTGTGTGCTCACTGACTCCAGGGGGGGAGTGGTGTGTGGGAGATTCTGTGTGCTCACTGACTCACGGGGGAGAGTGGAGTGTGGGAGACTCTGTGTGCTCAGTGACTCCAAGGGGGGAGTGATGTGTGGGAGACTCTGTGTGCTCACTGACTCCAGGGGGGGAGTGGTGTGTGGGAGACTCTGTGTGCTCAGTGACTCCAGGGGGGGAGTGGTGTGTCGGAGACTCTGTGCTCAGTGACTCCAGGGGGGGAGTGGAGTGTGGGAGACTCTGTGTGCTCAGTGACTCCAAGGGGGGAGTGATGTGTGGGAGACTCTGTGTGCTCACTGACTCCAGGGGGGAAGCTCAACATTTTATTTTAATTTTATTTTGTTTTGTGTGTGTTAACTTAAAAAAAAAAGGAAAAGTTTTTAATTGATCTTCTTAGTGTATTTTTTTTAGAAGGATTTTAAATTTTTAATGCATTGTTTTGTCGCTTATTGGATTTATTTTTAATGTTTCATTAAAGGATCTCAAAAGTCTCTCTCACTCTCTCTCTCTCTCTATCTCTCTCTCTCTCTCTCTCTCTCTCTCTCTCTCTCTCTCTTTGTCTCTCTGAAAGTTGTTTTAGCGTCTCTGAAATGTCCTTCTTTTTCTAAGACCACAAAGGGAACAGTCCAAATGAACCTGAAATATGTACAGAAGTGAAAGTAAAAGACAAATGCTTGAAATTTCGAAAAAAAAAAACAAACAAACAAGAAAAAGACAACCTTATTAAATTGTGATGAAACTTGGTGTTAACATGATTTAGCATGAGGTCGGTATATCAGATTGTGGGGATGTACAGTATTGTGGTGTCTCTCTGTCACACTTACATTTACACAAGTATCTTGAGAACATAGCAAGTTATCTCATGTGACTGTAGCTCTGTCATTTTAATATTCATTGCCATGTTACTAACACCACATTTGCTTACCCGATGATGTCTGGGTTTTAAATTACCACTCATCCAGTTATCATTAAACATATTCATTCCCATTTTACACACTTTTTTTTTTTTTTTTTTTTACAGAACATTACAACCTAGAGGAGGTGAAATAGTTTTCAAATTGACACCCACTTTCCTTTTCAGGCATTAACAGGAGCAATAAACTGTGCTTAGTCCCAGCATGTAATTGAGAGTGAAGCCGACTGAGAGGACAAAGCTCAGGCAATTTGAAAAGAGAACTAGGGGGGGAGTGAGCGCTGGGTGTCACTGTGGTTAAAGAATGGGAAATGCAACCTAAATGTTACAGCTTGTTCATGAGGGCATGAGAGGCTATGTGGCACAGTGGTTGTTTGCAGATTGAAAGACAGTAGGGTTAATGACTGAAGAGGAACAGACAACACCAAAGACTTCCAGTGTCCATTACCACTTAGATACATTCAAACTGCTGCTGTTCATTGCTAAACGACAAGACAGGACTCAGCGCTCAACTCCAGCACAACTGCATTTTTTGTCCATATCTTGAATAGCATTCAGATGTGTTGTATAATTTTAAAAGCAAATTGCTTTAAAGTTACTCAATTGACAAACAAATGTAGTCAAATTTTCCCTGCTTAGCAAAAAACGATCCACAGGGTTCATTGCTGGTGTGATTAATACCTGGTTATTTCATAAGCCTCAACATGTGAAGACCATTCAAGCCACAGCCAAATGCAAAACACTTTTAACATGTGTCCAAAGGAAGAAAGCCTTCAGACTTCTATATAAACCCCAGTGTGCACCACAGGCAACATTTCAGCTTCAATCCATTTCTTCTGGAGATGTTCATGCTCTCCTGCAATGGTGCATCTACATCACTGATTCACCTGCTGCTGTGACCTCCAGCTCCATATATCAACAAAGCATATATATATATATATATATATATATATATATATATATATATATAGAGAGAGAGAGAGGAGAGAGAGAGAGAGAGGGGGGGGGGGGGGGGGGGGGGGGGGGGGGGGGGGGGGGGGGGGGGGGGGTTGGCCATGGGGGGGGGGTCCACCATTGGTGCAATTAGGTTGTTGATATCAGTCTAATACTCCATTCCTGTACAGTACAATCCCTCTGCTCTTCCAAGAAAGCATTGGGATTGACAGCAACTGCTTGCTATGCAGTGTCCTCTCTATGTGTTTCTGTGCTTTACTGGAGCAGAGGAAGTTGAAGGGTAAAGGCGAGAACTTGGCATGTCAGCCATTTATGATGTGATTAGCTTACCTGATGAAGCCTCACCGTCTCTCCTTACAATCACAGCACACTCTGCAGTCAGCTGACACAGACATGGATTTCACTTTTCAATTTTATTACAGGGCAATGCGTTTTTGTGCATGTGGAATTTGTGTTTCAGAACAGGTCTGTTTTGTATGCTATTTTTTTATGCCTTCCTACCAAAATGAAAATGTTAACTTTGCCTCATATCTGTTGAGTTGAGGAGTCTACCGCCAGCCAAATAGACAGAGCAAGTGAACCCCTACATTTTTGTTTTGTTTTGCTTTGTTTAGGGGAATTAGTTTTTAGACCAAGAAATAACTGTACATAGAGATGGGGGGATTGTGATCAGTTGTGGAAGGTAGCCAATTTGTATGTATTGATAGTTTTTTTTATCTAATATGACAGTGGTGGTGTGTGTGTTGGGGAGTAATGTTTCAATATGTATTGATAGTTTTCTGGTCTAATATGAGAGTGGTGGTGTGTGTGTTGGGGAGTAATGTTTCAAATAAGCAGCATGTTCACCCAAGGGATACTACAAAATCTCTTCACTGTCATGCTGTTGTGCTCTTTATATTGAGAGAGCCAAAACATGACCTTCTAACCAACCATTCCTGGGAAGTGAGACCTTTAGGTTCAGGGAGTAATTGTCACGGTTAAACTCAATTAAAACATCTTTCACTTTGTATTGAGATGACTGTCTTCAGCAGCACAATAATTACCTTCTATCCAGAGATATCATGCCACAAAATGAGTTTCATGTGTCAAAATTTTATTAGGTGATTTATAAATGACATTTAATTTCATAAAAAGCCTCCTATTGCAACATTAAAGCATGCAATTTAGCCTGAAAGCTTTAACATACTGTGTAACCTAATAGCCCAAACCCAGCACCTCCTTACTAAGATTTGATAATAACATCCCTACCCCACCACACTGTTAAACCCTATGTAGATTTGCCATCTGCTGAGACTGCATTGACATTTCTAATTGATAAAACAAGAGACTTGAATCAAGTTTCATTAGCACTCAACTGTTCCTCTAACTCAAATGTCAGCAAGGCATTCTAAGGTGTCAGGAGGTGCAAACCGGCATACACAAATACCCAATCACCAGCTGATGCTTTCTAGAAATCTGTCTGCAAAGAACCTAACGTCTCCGGCAGGGAAAACCAGTCATTACTCAATGCATTCAAGTTATTTAACCCTTTACAGTTCCATTTATTCAGCACCTGTCAGGCTTAAAAGGCTCAACAGGACACTCAGTACTGCATCTCCAGCCCTGCCCCACCTCTTGTTCGCTGTATTGATCACATACCTCTTCATAGTCATGCATACTGATAAATCATCTCCTGATCACTTATTCTATCACCAAACTCCTCAATAATGAGATCCAAGTCTTTTTACATATTACCCTTACTATGGTTCCATCACAGTCGGATACGCGACTCTTTGCTATCTTACATTTGTAAACAATAAAATCACATAAATCCTAAAACAATACTACCACTACAACTACTACGACTACTACTAATACAAACATAATGCCATAAATAATCATTGCAGTCAATGGATTGTTATACATTAGTAACTGGTAACACTTTATATTGAGTGTCAATAACTAATGTGTATTTCTATAGTAGTTTTTCAGTAAATACATGTGTACTGGTACATCATTACAATGTTATTATGCATAGTTACAATGTAGTTAATGTGTACATTTTTCTGCATGATATAACCCTAATTCTCACCCTTAATCTAACCCTTTACTGATAAAATGGTGTACTTATCTTTACCCTTTACTGATAAAATGGTGTACACATATCTTTCAAAAGATTTACACATTAAGTACATTGTAACTGTGTACGTATACATTAATTAGAGACACTGCATGCAAAGTGGCACCAGTAACTGTACCAGTGAAGCAAGTGTCTGGCAGTAAGGATTGGTATAAAGACCCAGTGGCATTGTACATATTATTTGCATAGTTTATTCACGTATTTGCCAAAGCTGGCCAAAGTAGATTCTGAGCATTTGGATATAGACATCATGGACTACAGTTGGTATAACTAATTACATTATTGTTATTTTCAACCATTGTCTATAGGGACAGACAGGCTTTACATCAATGTATGTAAAATGATACACCAGGCAAAGGGGTATTCATTCAGTGAATTCTAAAAGCCTCAAAGCTGCATCTTACTCTTCTAACTTCCAAGGTGTCATCTGTTGATAGGAGTTCCACAGATCATTTTACAGAACACTAGAATTCCTAGTACTCCTTATTTTATAGCTATACAATTCACTACAATTACTACAATGGAAGATCAGTGATTTCAAATGTATTACTATGTAAAATAAATAATTATTAATAAATTTGAGATATTTAACCGATCATAAACAAAGGCTGTCTTAAATTAAAAAATAAAACAAGAATCACTATAGGGTTATACTATTAAATGTGTTGCAACAGTAACTTTTTACAATTACTTTTGAATTCATGCAAGTGTATCTGGGAACTACACAATAAAGATGTTGATAGAAATGAAATAACGTTTTCAGTATTGATTTTGCTGGATGTAAAAGGCCAGTTCTTACTTCTCTGTATTGAATTCAGTGGTGTTAAGACTAGTTCACTGCTCTGGATTCTCTGACTCTAGCATGCCAATAACAAGCCCTTTGTTTTCAATTTGCTGACCCTAGTGCAGAGTTCCCAATAATGAACCTGCTGGATAAGATCTGAGCAGTCAGTTCTCAAAACAGCATCTAATGAGCCTCCGCTGAGAATAAAAGAGGCTACTCACCAAACACTCCGCTTGTTGTACTTGTCTGGATGAATTGAATTTGAACCTGCACAGCTTGGTGAATAAGGTCAGGTATATCTCCCTGCTCAACCAAGGCTTGTGGAAATGAGCTCATGAAGAGTTTTATGAGTTGAAACTATAGTGCTTGACATAGTAAATGCTACACAGCAAGAGCACAGGCTCATTACACCAGTGACAGCTCAGCATTGGCATTCCAGTTTCTCTGCTTCAGGCTAAGAGAGTCATCACATTGAAATGTCTCTTTTTTTATTTCTACGGATACAACTTTGCTTAAAAAGGTACGCTTGAAGCCAAATCAGACATGCATAAAAAATAGGAAATAAACATATTGTCATGCTTCATGACTGTCCTGCAAAACAAAGGGCCCAACAAAAGTGCTGACAAGAGGACAGCCATCCAAAAAGGGAGACAGGGTCCTGGTTTTTAGGAATTATATATGAATTAACAGACGGACTTTCAAATATTTTGTCCTGCTCCATTTTATGTATGCTAATATGCTTCTTGTTGTCATGCAGAAATGAGCAAAGCAATTGCTTGTACATATTTAAAATCACGTGCTTAGCTGTCAGGCCCAAACTAAACCATTGCGTAGTCACCTGCATCAATTCAGTATTCACACAGACTCAGTTGTGAACTGTAATACGGATTTCCTAACTCTTGTAATAACTAGTCAGTTCAGAGCAGACATAGCAAGATCCCATAGCAAGGCTGTGGATCATTTATAAGAAAAGTGACACCTTATTATTGTCATTGTTGTTTGAAAGTTATTTCCAGCTAGTTTGTCAGGGATCAGATTTTGTTTTTCCAGTTTTTTGTTTTGAAAAACACCACATTAGAATGCGCCACCGTGCATTGGGCTAGTTATGGCCGCACTGACAGCCCAGAGGTGAGGTGTGTTAGGAGTACAGAGTAGGCGCTGTATGAGATTTCTGAAGCACGAAAATCAAACCAAACAAAAAAATATGTCAGAGGAAGGGCAGCAAAGTCCTCTGTGCATGGAAAAGAAAAGAAAGGTTTTCCGAGGAGGAGCTGAGAGTCCTCACGGCTGGGGTCACTCAGCATTAAACAAAGTTGTTTAGAAAAGCTTCAGCCAACATCAGATATGCCACCAAAGAGGCCATATGGTCCTCTATAGTGGAGAAAGTCAATGCTGTCAGTATTACCAGGACAGTGAACCAGGTGATGAAAAGATGAAATTCAGCTATTAATTCTGTGCATGCAAAACAGCGATTCTGGCAGGAATATGGGTATTTTGCAGCCTCAATTCACTTGCCACATATCCTTATGTCTGCCTCTACAATTTTTAAAACCAGGAATGCTGATGAGCCTGTTTCTGCATTGTGGTTAAGACATTTGCTTGTGGTGTGCAGGGTCACTGGTTCGATCCCAGCCTCAGCCCTGTTACAGATGAATGGCAGTATTGCAACATGTCTATTACTTACACACGGGATTATTTTACACTTTATGCAGTCCTATTTAAACAATGTATCAATCATTCCAAGTTTATCCTCACTCTGTAAGGTGAACCAGAAATTGTTACTGTGTTTCTGTGAGTTGTCTCCTGGAAAAGCGACAATGTATCCTGGAGGATTCCATGAATTTGAAATCCTTCCGCACACCCCAATTATAAACTGTAGATGCTCCAAACACAGTTCAAAATACAGTGAGTTCAAAAAGAAAATCCAGATATTGTTCTTTGTTTAAGTTATATTACAAGTAATATATTATGACCTTATAATGTGCCTTCAGAAATGTGCTCTATCTACATGCAACTCATTCCACAAAACAAGAGGCACAAGAAAAAAATTGAGCTGTTAGACTTTTTTTCCTTGGGTTTTTATTTCAGAGAAGAACAGGGCTTTGCTGTTTCATGCAGGGAAGCAATTTATGGTTTCACTTGTAGAAAAATCAATGAGAGATAATTTCTCTCAAGTTAAGTTAAAAAGGTAACCAGTTTAATTACGCATCAAGTAAATATGACACGGTGTGATTTGGGGTAATTGAAACACAGATTGTGTGGGCCGGTGATCCAGAGCTGTGGGCTCTTTCAGAAAGGGATCAGAATCAATATAAATGCAAAAGCAATATAAATAACATAGACAAAGTTCCAAGAGGTTTCTCGCCCTTGAGCACAAACTGGGAGCACAGTGGAGCTCTGGCAGTTTTTAAACAGAAAAATAACCAAATTAACATGTATTTATACTAAAGTAATACAAAAATGACTACAAAAGATTTAGAAGTGAGTAGTTTTTTGAGATTTACAATTATATGATTTTTTGGAGGTTTGTATCATTTGATTTACACAACATGCCTACCGCTTTGAAGATGCAAAATATTTTTTATTGTGAAACAAACAAGAAATAAGACAAAAAAAACAGAAAACTTGAGTGTGCATAAGTATTCACCCCACCAAAGTCAATACTTTGTAGAGCCACCTTTTGCAACTTTACATTACAGCTGCAAGTCTCTTGGGGTATGTATCTATAAGCTTTGCCCATTCTTCAAGGCAAAACTGCTCCGGTTTTCAAGTTTGGATGGGTTCCGCTGGTGTACAGCAATCTTTAAGTCATACCACAGATTCTCAATTGGATTGACGTCTGGGCTTTGACTAGGCCATTCCAACACATTTAAATGATTGACAGATTTCCCTCAAGAATTTCCCTGTATTTAGCGCCATCCATCATTCCTTCAATTCTGACCAGTTTCCCAGTCCCTGCCGATGAAAAACACCCCCACAGCATGATACTGCCGCCACCATGCTTCACTGTGGGGATGGAGTTCTCGGGGTGATGAGAGGTGTTGGGTTTGCGCCTAACATAGTGTTTTCCATGATGGCCAAAAAGCTCAGTTTTATTCTCATCTGACAAGAGTACCTTCTTCCATATGTTTGGGTAGTCTCCCACATGCCTTTTGGTGAACACCAAACATGTTTGCTTATTTTTTTCTTTAGGCAATGGCTTTTTTCTGGCCACTCTTCCATAAAGCCCAGCTCTGTGGAGCATACGGCTTAAAGTGGTCCTATGGACAGATACTCCAATCTCTGCTGTGGAGCTTTGCAGCTCCTTCAGGGTTATCTTTGGTCTCTTTGTTGCCTCTCTGATTAATGCCCTCCTTGCCTGGTCCGTGAGTTTTGGTGGGCGGCCTTCTCTTGCCAGGTTTGTTGTGGTGCCATATTCTTTCCATTTTTTAATAATGGCTTTAATGGTGCTCTGTGGGATGTTCAAAGATTCTGATATTTTTTTATAACCCAGCTGATCTGTACTTCTCCACAACTTTGTCCCTGACCTGTTTGGAGAGCTCCTTTGTCTTCATGGTGCTGCTTGCTTGGTGGTGCCCCTTGCTTAGTGGTATTGCAGACTCTGGGGCCTTTCAGAACAGGTGTATATATACTGAGATCATGTGACAGATCATGTGACACTTAGATTGCACACAGGTGGACTTTATTTAACCAATTATGTAACTTCTGAAGGTAATTGGTTGCACCAGATCTTATTTAGAGGCTTAATAGCAAAAGGGGTGAATACATATGCACGCACCACTTTTCCGTTATTTATTTTTTAGAATTTTTTGAAACAAGTTATTTTTTTCATTTCACTTCACCAATTTGGACTATTTTGTGTATGTCCATTACTTGAAATCCAAATAAAAATCCATTTTAATTCCAGGTTGTAAGACAACAAAATAGGAAAAATGCCAAAGGGGGTCAATACTTTCGCAAGCCACTGTAGGAGCCCTGTGGTGCTGCATTGGTCTGAACAGATGTGACGACTGAAGCAGAAAACTATACAAAGTGACTCTAAACAACAAGGTGAATACATTAGTTAAGATAGCTGTGATAAGTATGATATACTATATAATATCCATACCAGGTGGTTACACTGACACAGATATAACACACAATGCATTTAACAGTGTGTTGCTGCCGTGATGATAATGCCCAGTGTACTTAATGCAGTATGACATCAGCAGAGCCCAAAGATGGCAGATGGAAATTCAACAAGCGTCTCTTTTTCACAGTTGTGTGTTGAATGGGAATCACCTGTTAGCAGAAAGGAAAAAGAGAGGCTGTTGAGGGAACATGGCAGGCTGAGCAGAGTTGCCATGGAAACGCAAGATGAAAATGTGGGTCCAGATCAAAGGGGAGAAAAGTGTTGTTAAATTCCGCAGCATGCCTGAGCTTTCGGGACATATTTATCAATGGATAGCTTGCTTGAGCTGTAGGCACCTCTGTTTTGAAATGTTGGAAAAGGTTTGATATAGTAATTTGAGGTAGCTAGAAATAACATGCATGGTCAACACACTTTAATAGATACAGCAGGTACCTCTATAAAGGCTGTATTGCATGTGTATGAAGAACTGTAAAATATGTGTATGATTAGAAAAGTCTGGAATATTACATATTAAAAATACTCAGCCATTTAAACATAGTGGCTGATTTAAAGCAATCCACTTATCAGTGCAGACTGAAGAAACTTTTGTAATATTTTAGAACTAGACAAGTTTATACAGATGTTCATTATTCTGGTAGCTTTTTGGAATACTGAGTTTAAAAAAAAAAAATACTGTAGCAGAAGTATGATGCAGATTTAAAAATGTTATCACCTGAAGCTACTGTAATTAACGTAAGCAGCCAACATTCTGCAGAGGACTCTGGTGAAGCGGTTTTCTACAGCCTTGCAACCATCACAGTGGTTGAAGAGAAGCTTACCTGTTTTTTTTTTGTTTTTGCAAGGCACTGGGTCTGTAGTCCCCTGACAATGTATCTTCTAGATCTGCATATCACAATGACAGCAACGAAGAGCAGTAAGCCAGTGACACCTGGCAGTGCCCACAATGGGGTAGTTATCCAGTGTGGTGACATGACTGGTGGTCAAGGCCAATACAGAAATAGCAACCCAGACACAGACACTGTAATTCAGCACTTTCTGCGCACTTTTAATAAACACAAAACAAACAATACAGAAGACCGTATTAACAGATTGAACAAAAAACACTCCTAAACACACACAACACTTACACCCAAGCACAGCTATCCCGGTGT
Source organism: Polyodon spathula (assembly GCF_017654505.1). Classification (NCBI taxonomy): domain Eukaryota; kingdom Metazoa; phylum Chordata; class Actinopteri; order Acipenseriformes; family Polyodontidae; genus Polyodon; species Polyodon spathula. Next base: position 49,313,028 of record NC_054542.1, on the reverse strand, counting down.
TTTACATCTACTCACATTTTACTCACAGCACACCCCTTATCCACTCTGAACTCTCCTACAAATCCGTCATCAAACATTCATTTCTTCATTCCTTTTTATAGGCTTTTGATAGGACTTTAAATGGCTTGAAGCAAATAGTGTTACAGAACACCCTGAAGTATGTATTCTATGTTGTCAATATCGCAGCACTATATTTTCCAACTGTGTCCAAATTGTTTTGATCACACGTCAAGGGTCATACATAACAAATATTTTTGTCAACTTTTACTCAAGAGTGTTTGCCAGCAGAAAGAGCATTTCATTATGAGCACCATATGTATGCAGATTAAGGTTCCTCCTGTAACAATGCTGGTGACTTATATGGTGACAGCAATGCTTATGCCTAGGGCCCAAAGATTGGAAGGGTGTTGTGTAAGAGGATTCAGCTAGCAAACTCACAGTTTTGAGCAGCTCAACCCAAATTCAAACTAACTAGGAGTGATAATGAAGCCAGAGGGGATAGACTCCTGACTAGCTGTGGGGAGAAGTTGCCATAGAAGAAGACCGCCATCCTGGGACTGGAGCCCCTGTAAGGATTGTACTTGGACCAGCGCTGAGTCAGACTGTCACCCTGGGACTGGAGCCCCTGAAAGGATTGTACTCTGACCAGCGCTGAGTCAGACTGTCACAATGGGACTGGAGCCCCTGTAAGGATTGTACTCAGACCAGCACTGAGTCAAAGTGCCATGCTGGGACTGGAGCCCCTGTAAGGATTGTACTTGGACCAGCACTGAGTCAAACTTTCACCCTGGGACAAGAGCCCCCGTAAGGATTGTACTCAGACCAGCGCTGAGTCAGACCGTCACAATGGGACTAGAGCCCCTGTAAGGATTGTACTCCGACCAGCACTGAGTCAGACTGCCATGCTGTGACTGTAGTCTGTAAGGATTGTACTTGGACCAGCACTGAGTCAGACTGTCACCCTAGGACTGGAGCCCCTGTAAGGATTGTACTCAGACCAGCACTGAGTCAAAGTGCCATGCTGGGACTGGAGCCCCTGTAAGGATTGTACTCGGACCAGCACTGAGTCAAACTGTCACCCTGGGACAGGAGCCCCCGTAAGGATTGTACTCAGACCAGCATTGAGTCAGAGTGCCATGCTGGGACTGGAGCCCCTGTAAGGATTGTACTCAGACCAGCACTGAGTCAGAGTGCCATGCTGGGACTGGAGCCCCTGTAAGGATTGTACTCAGACCAGCACTGAGTCAAAGTGCCATGCTGGGACTGGAGCCCCTGTAAGGATTGTACTCGGACCAGCACTGAGTCAAACTGTCACCCTGGGACAGGAGCCCCCGTAAGGATTGTACTCAGACCAGCATTGAGTCAGAGTGCCATGCTGGGACTGGAGCCCCTGTAAGGATTGTACTCAGACCAGCACTGAGTCAGAGTGCCATGCTGGGACTGGAACCCCTGTAAGGATTGTACTCAGACCAGCACTGAGTCAGACTGCCATGCTGGGACTGGAGCCCCTGTAAGGATTGTACTCAGACCAGCACTGAGTCAAAGTGCCATGCTGGGACTGGAGCCCCTGTAAGGATTGTACTCGGACCAGCACTGAGTCAAACTGCCACCCTGGGACTGGAGCCCCCGTAAGGATTGTACTCAGACCAGCATTGAGTCAGAGTGCCATGCTGGGACTGGAGCCCCTGTAAGGATTGTACTCAGACCAGCACTGAGTCAGAGTGCCATGCTGGGACTGGAACCCCTGTAAGGATTGTACTCAGACCAGCACTGAGTCAGACTGCCATGCTGGGACTGGAGCCCCTGTAAGGATTGTACTCAGACCAGCGCTGAGTCAGACTGTCACAATGGGACTAGAGCCCCTGTAAGGATTGTACTCCGACCAGCACTGAGTCAGACTGCCATGCTGTGACTGTAGTCTGTAAGGATTGTACTTGGACCAGCACTGAGTCAGACTGTCACCCTAGGACTGGAGCCCCTGTAAGGATTGTACTCAGACCAGCACTGAGTCAGACTGCCATGCTGGGACTGGAGCCCCTGTAAGGATTGTACTCAGCCCAGCGCTGAGTCAGACTGCCATGCTGGGACCGGAGCCCCTGTAAGGACTGTACCAATGACATGAGGGTTTGATAGAAACTTTGGGTTATTATGGTTTTACTGTCCAGGGCCAGTCATTATCCATTGTGAACCAAAGATCAGTAAAAATGAAAGAAACAAAAAAAAACATGTGTGACTTTGGTTACTTTGGTGTAAACTCACTTAATAGTTTCTACAAATTTCCCTCAGTGTGTCATCTGCTAGTCTGTTGATGTCCATACCTCTTGTAAGGAGTTTAGTTATTGGCACATAAGCTTTCAACAGAAGTGATGTTATAGTATGTACTGTAAAGCAATGTTATTTTATAGTGAAGTAAATAATTTCAGGGCTCCAGTTATAAAAGAAGTCGTAAAACCATTCCTGTTCATATCCATGTCCAGCTATCAAGCATTGTATTCCTTGTACAGTATCTGGTGCCTTGTTGGCTTAATGTGTGTTTCTAGCCAGCATTGCACGCTGGTTCCACTTTATATAGATGATCTGTATGTGACATATCTACTTTACCTGAATGCTCTTGGGTTGATCGCGGTAGTTTCTGTATTAACATCTTGAGTACGTTCTGAGGTCTTGTTATTATTGATGAGGGCTGGGAGAAAGGATTTATATATTGTCTTCCAAACCAATGCTATTGATTAAGCACGCCAACCCCATGCCAGTTCTGAAGGCTGCAAACTAGGGGCAATCAGTACCCATTGAAATCAAAGACTGCAAAGAATATGCATCTCTTGTGAACTGCTTTGGAGACCGCCCTGGCCAAGCTGGTTTCCAGTATAGAACAAATGCATGGGCGGTGTGTGATATGAGACGTTCCTGCTCAGATTTATTGTGAACAAAGAGTATAAATCTGTAACTGAACTGTGCATTGATACCTGTGATTCAGTCTTAATAAATGGAGGTCTTAGTTACGTTTCCCAGTGGTAAATATGTTGTATTATAAACAGTTAATTATTTTCTGTTATTATAGCTGAATGAACACACTTCATTTCTTAAAGAGCTGCTCTCGCTGTCTCGCACTGTCGCTCTGTAGAAAGGTATCCAATGTCCAGTTCGTTAGCTCTCAGGAGGCAGTGATGTATCTTGGGGGGCAGGCAGCTGGGAGATGGTCCTGCATGAATGCACTCTCTTCTCCACATAAAAGGACATGGCAATCAGGGCCGGTTAGCTCACAGAACACTCCCAGGACAGACAGCACAATCCTAATTTATGCTACATTAAATAGATAATTTGTAGTGTATCTTAAGAGACAGCTTTAGAATTTCCATTGCGTTCCTTTTCAGCAAAAATAGATTTCCTGCATTAATACCAATACAAACTTACAAGTGTGTAAAACCCCATTTTCTACTGGCATTTTTTTTTGCTGGTCTTTTAGAAATAGAAACTGCCTTATAAGAACGGTTTATTTTCTCTCTTCTTGTTCTTCTTGTACTTTGATTTTGGTACTTATATATTTTGTGATTAGCTAATTTAATGAGTGATTAAAATTGAAAACATAGCCTACATCCTTGAAAATTTTGATTGTGATGTCAGTGGTATTTTTTGGCAAATAATCAGATGCTGGTATGTGTAAATAAAATGGTGTTGGCAATACTTTACCAACAAGTGCATACAAGCATACATACAGTGAATTTATTACTAGATTTCAAGTCACGTGATCTATGTGAATTCTATACTGTATATACTTTGTTCCAATCTGAATAACTTGCAAAAGATTTCCTACCTGTTTTAAGATATTTAATATAGTGGAGAACAAATACTATTAAGATAATCAGATACTGTAGCTGTAATTTATTTTTCAAACAATCTTTACAGTCTATGTTCTGGGGACCACAGGTCTTTTGCAGATATTTAAGTTCAGACAACCCAGAGCAATTTATATTAAATTTTCCAATGTCTATAAAAGAACAGTGTGCCCCTCACAGGTAGCATACTTGTATCTCAGGCTGGCTGGGTGCTGCCTTTTGTATTGAAGCATACAGAAGATCAGGAGGCTTTACTGGACCCTACAGCCATGACAGCAGTAGAGTGACTTGATGTATTCTTTGAGTTACAATACAGGGAGCTACTGTAGCATATAATTAGAAGGAGATATCATTATTAAGATCAAGCAAAGAAAGTGATATCATCATCCCTGGGTGGTAGTCTGAGTTAATGACAGTGGACAAATGAGAAATTAAAAATAATGTATTCTTCCTTCTATCACCCTGCCCTCATTAAGTAATCCAATTCAAATGGAACAGATTGTTTGAGATATTAATTTAACTGCGAAAGTGCAAAAGATAATAATGGGCAACATAAAAAACTGAAATTAATTATGCACAAAACATACACTACAATACGTGTTTAGGCTTTGAGATTGACCTACTTTGGAATGAGCAGCAACAACAGCTTTTAAGCAGTGTATAACTAGGTTTATAAAAGTGGACTAAGACAGTTAAATGCATTGAATATAATACATCTGTTAAATGCCTCTCAATAGGATTGTAAGAATGTCTTGCTCTTCTAATATTCTCTATAGAATTGTACTGGATGTCGTTTATATTCTGCTTGGCCTTTGTCAATGCAGTATTAAACCTACTTAGCATTTTAAGTAGCCCTACATTGTAATTGTTTAAATGAGATGCATATAAGCTCATAACTTAAAGCTTGACCCATGATTTAACACTTGCTTCACAGCAGGTTGAGATGGAAATTGTCCTGAACATTGCAGCTTTTATTTGTTTATTTCCTGGCATTCAGAAATGCTGTGGTGATCCACTGCAGATGTGAAATCTTGTCTTTTTGTTTAAGCACTTTGTGACTCGGATGGCTGTAGTGGTGACGTCAGGCCAGAATGCAGGAAGGAAAACAAACAGGCGAGTACTGCAGTGCAATGGTGCTTGTGTGATCCGTTTTTTAATTTAAACAACAAAAAGAAATAAAACAAAAAAAAGAACACACTTGCTCACAGAGCAAAAATAAAACAGTTATACAAAACAAAATTTCAAACCCAAAACATATAGATCGGTCAGGCTGGGCAGTAGCCTTCACTGACACAGAATTCTTTTAGTTTCGTTTTCTTTTTAGTTTACCTCGCTCTTGTTCCTCCTTCCTAGAACACCCACCCAGAATTCAGAGCGTTGCAAGCTTTCATGCAGGTGCCCATCTCCAGATTAGCAACAAATGAATCACTTAATTAATAGGTAGATGGCCACCTTCTACAAAAGGGTTTTAATTACTACTGGCAGATGACGAGCTCCCAACCTCGCCTCTGCCAGAACATATTTAAATAAAAATAACAAAACAAATGCACGGCTACACCGTCACATTTAAAAATACATAAATACAATAAATAAACCAGAATGCAAAATAATAAACTGCACAGGGGCGGAGGGGTACCCCGTTCTAAAAATAAACAAATACATTTATGGCAGGGCCCTGTCCCCTTTTCATGTGCAGGGCTCTTCGCCCTATCACACACTTCAATACTGAAGACACAAGATTTGAAGCACGCTACAGTAAGTCCTTTGTGTCAACTTTGAAATTCGGATGTGCTAATGATCCCTGTGTCTGCGAATATGAGTGCGAAATTCTAGAAATAACATTCCCTTCAAAGTCATTGTGCTTTATTCTATCCCACTGGGCTCCATTACTGATCAAGTGAAGCAAAGGATGATAATAACCATAACGGCCCAAAGAATAATGGCAAAGTAGTCATGTCACCATACCATGACAGTAATGCTATGATCGCACTGTAAGAGCTCTAGATGAAATGATGTTGTATATTCTTCCACTTGTTTACTGTTTAAAAGATTAGTTTTGAAAGTGATTCTTTCAGCAGATATCTTGAAGAATTTCTGGACTTCTGTAAAAAACAGCTAGCCATTTAATCACCAATTCATGGGACAAGAGCAAGCGGTGCATGGAAGAGAACCTTGGAATTGATTATAGGAGAGAAGTGCTTTATTCATTATTACATGTCGTTGGTCTATTACTCTAATTGGTTTGTGTTCATAAGCACACTGTACTTTAACTGTGCCGCTGCACTAACAGCTTTATTTCTGATGTCACTGGTGTCACCCATTGTAATTTGTGATATACTGCACGGTACACTCCAGCGATGTCTGGAGCTGATTTTTGATAACAGACCTACTGTAATTAGGAGAAATAGGTGTTCTTTGCCTGTTCTGGTGTCTGTGATTATATAGCACACTGATAGCCTTTTGACAGGAATAAGGCACAATATCTTTCGTGTTTGTTTTGGTTGCCTCCAATGGAGTTAAGTAGAACTCAAATGTAAGGCTGCAAGGATTTGGGTGACTCACTAGGATATTACACCTTTTGCTTCTTCATTGCATGCTGGGTCAGAGGTGCAATCTGACAACTGCTTGTGTTTGTGTTTGAGGCTGCGTTTTTTGGCATTAAGCTTGTTTTCCCATTGATAATATGAATAATAGATGAGCTTGCGTTCCTGTGCTGTGAACTAATACAGCAAATTAAATCAACCTTAAGCGTACAAATCACGTAATCACAAGGTTATCTGACTGGACTGCTCAGGTTTGTAATTCATACATCAGTGTATCAGTTGAGTTTTATGTTACTCCTGTGGTGAAGTAAGTCAAGTCAAGCATCCTCTAATTTTAGTTCAACTTATCACTGAAACGTATTTCCATCTTGGCTCAGTTTTTGATTGACATTAATGTGTTTAAGTGAAATATGATCAAGTACTTGTACTGCAAAAAGAAGTAATTGCATTTCTGTGCTGGAAAGGAAACCACATGCTAAAGCCTTTATGTACAACTGTGGCAGGGTGGCGGGCGGGGCCTGCCCCTGACCCTGTGTGTATTTTGTGTTTCATGTTTTATGTGGGGTGTATGTATTGGTGCGTGAGTGTGGGTTATGTAGCACAGTGATTTAAAATGTATATTTGTAGTTAGGCACGAGGATTGCACAATCACTTCACATGCAGAGTAAAGTGTGTATTTGTATATAAGCACAGGGATGTGTGTGTGTGTGTGTGTGTGTGTGTGTGTGTGTGTGTTTGTGAGCGTGTGTGTGGAATAGTGGACGAAGTTAATCCTCCCTGCAAATGGGAATGTGGATAGAGCCGTGAATTGAATAAATGATTCAATAATGAATTAATGCTCCAACCACAGGAGTATAAATAACGTGGTTAGTGTATTAGAAGTAATGTTGGTGTTAGAGGTATGCGGTAAAGTCTTTTTCATGTTCTGTGCTCTTCCTGTTCGCCCTGTGTTTTTTACGTCCATGAGTGTTTTGTACAGTCCTTTTGTTTTGGCCCTTGTGCCTTTCATTTTGACCAGTATGTTTTGGTTAGTGTTTGCACCATTTTGTTTTGTTAATTTGTTTGATTAAAAAGCACAATAACATGTTTAAACTTGCCTTCTCTACCTCTGAATGTCTTCTTGATATTCACTAGCCTGGACTGTGACGTCATCCTGCCACAACAACTTCATGTTAACACAGAATCTTTCCAAAAAAACTTACGGCGTGTGTCACTGGCAACACGAAGGTTATGTATACCATTTTTTTCAGATCTATAGAATCAGCGAGACATTTCTGAATATGGAGGAAGTGGTTTAAAAGTTGTCCAGTGATGGACGATCCTAGTCATGTGTGTAAGGGTGGTGGGTAATTCACTGACACAGAATACAGACCTTTATACTTGAAAACACCACACAGGTGCCTGGTTTTATTTTCATGGTGTGTATTTACCTTTTATCCTGCAGAGGGTGCTGATCACCATGTTCTGCCTACCAATGATGGTAAAAACAGAGACACGGCAATACCACAGACTGTACAGTTCAGGTGCGAATGCATTCACTGGTGTTCAAAACAATAATCCAAAAACCAAAAGGCGAAAGGAAAAAGGAAAAGAAAACACAGTAATCCAAACTATAAATAAAAGGCGCTGCACTTCAGCAGCGTTACCCCAGCCATCGCTACCCGCATGGCCCAGATCTCCGTCCTACCTTGACCATTCCTCAGGCTTCTATATAAATACACCGGGGGTCTGCCCACGTTTTTATCTTTTAGGTTTTGGTCCCGGCCTCTCTCTGTCTCAGCTTGTGACCCGAGCTTCTGTCCTTCCCGGTACGTCCTAAAAGTATAGACCTGAGGAAACAGTAGAGCATTATCTTAACAATCTCCCCAAGACCTGCCTCCCAGCCACTCAGAGAGAGGGAAAGTCCACACACCCCCTTTCCCACCTCCCCGTGTCACTACCATGACTAACAGGTGGGTATTGATCCACTGCTGCCCTCTTCCTGCAGCAGTTTGAACATGCCAGCAGAGTCAGCACAGATCTCCCCCTGCTACAGCATGGTTTCAGCTGCTGCAGGCACACAGAGCTGTGATCAGCAGTAGCAGTAAGTTGTAATCTTAAAAGTGTATCAACTTGTGAAAACATAACGATATCATATAATCAGTGTCTTGTTTTAATGTGAGATGCAGAATATAACCGCATGTAAACACTGGGTGCTATACAAGAGCCTTTTCCCCTCTGTGCGTGTTTCTTTTGTCAGAAAATGAATCCCACCCTTTGACCTGTCCTGTCTCAGGCATCCCTGGCTGTGGGCCTTTATATTCCTGATTGTCAGCAGTAATATGCTGGTTGGCTACACTGCAGATTCTCACTGTGTTAAATTTCAAACAACCGCTTATACTGAGCTATTTATTTTTTCTTTCTATTTTCCTTCTCAAAACCCTTTAATGTTATCATCTGCAGTTTGTTATTCTGACCAACCTTGTAAAGAGAGAAAAGAGTTTGGGCAAACATTATAGTAAGAGATAGCACAGTGCATAAGCCAGCAGATTACTTTGGAAGTTTATTGATTTTCAGTTACTGCAATGACACAGAGACGGAATAAAATGTCACAGGCCATATCATTATCTTGGGGCTTAGGCAAGATTCAAGAAGTCAATCTCCAGAGTAGGAGTAATCAAAGCCAAGGAGCAGCCACCATGAAACAATTTACAGCAACCATTTTAGAAAAGAACTTAGTCAGGCAGCAGGTTGCTTCAAAGATCTTTGGAAAATAAGTGTTAGTGGCTCAGCAGACAGTATGCAAAGCTGGACATATACATCCAATATGGTTTCTAAAGCAGTAGGGTGAACTGCTTCGTGGTACTGTTGTTTAAAGCATGGTTTTATTATTTGACAATATGGAAATGTACTATAGCAGAAGTCAAGAGCCTAAGGCAGTGGTAAAACCCTTTATATCTTTCAACTTAAAATGATTCAGCGTGTATCTTGCTTGTCTGTTCGACAGCGTAAATTAAAAGTATTCAGCATGTTTGGAGAATCCAGATTCATTGCGTTCCCACCTTACCTCATTACTGTACTTCTATATACGTGACTGGCATTGCACCTACTGTACTGTACAAGAAGTTGGGGATGCTCTGTTGTGTTCTGTGGTATCAGGTGTCATATATGCTCTAAAGCTATGACAGTACATATTGTAGATGTGTGTGGGTTTATCTTATATGGCCTTAGTTTGAGATTCCGTAAATAGACATGCCCACAGTGTGCAGCAATAGTGCCTCCTTGGCAGAAGCAATTCCCACGCAATTCCATCAGCTGCTACTGTACTGATACTATGGCCTGTATCCATGGATCCAGAGGGGAAGGCTATGATTCCATGAGCACAAAAGGAACAGCTAGGGTTAATACAATGTCTCTTCAAAAGTAAAGTAAGCTCCAATATCTTGTCACTGATCCACCTCCCCACTGATCGACTGCTACTCTTGCTAGTCCATGGAGATCACCAATCCAAACAGAAAGTGTGTAGATTTGTACTTTAAGTTTTAAGTGGTGTGTAACCCGTAAAATAGTTTGCCACAGTAATGCCGTGGTTATGCCGTGCATTTGCCATCGTTACCATGTTTTAGATTTGCTTTACCATATTTCTCTGTGATTTACATTGCTTGCATATGCTTCACAATGCTTCCACTATGCTTTATTACACTTTGCTATTCATACACTATGGTAAACTCTAATAAGGGAAAGGCAGCCTATTTTGCTCTCTTCAGCTATTAAATATTGTGTTTGATCTGGTATGTGGAATTTCTAAACACCAGAAAAGAAGTCTATTATTGTTATCAGGAGCTGAGGTCACTAGAATGGCTTACTGACTCCTAGAGACTATAAAAAGTTCAGATTTAATCAGTGCTTTGCCATGCAATAATGTTGTAACAACGAAGGGGTATGGATCGAGTCAGCTCAGTGACTGCAAACGATTCCCTTCCGACTGTTCAGTTCTTAATCTACTGAGTATTGAAATGAATATTAACCATAGCGAGCGAGAGAGAGAGAGAGAGAGAGAGAGAGAGAGAGAGAGAGAGAGAGAGAGAGAGAGAGAGGGGGGGGGGGGGCTTGCAATAGGGGGGGGGGGGGGGGCTTTATGTTCTTCTTTATCAAAAACTTAATCTATTGTTAACCAGTTCATTAACTGTACTGTCCAGTCCTGTGCTGTGGATTGGGATAGGTATTCCAGTAAAGTTGTATTCAATATAGGTTGTCATTGGGATAAACCAGAGTTTATATTTATCTTAGGTAATGTTTCATACAGTACATGTTGCTCCTATATCTACAGAAATTTTGCCTTTCGTCATGTTCATAAGTCATTTGCATGCCTAATCTGCATTGCTTGTGTTTATAAGGTCTGGGCATGCAATCAATCACTGGCTGTAGAAGCAGCATTCACAATAATACTTAATTACATTGCCGAGCTGTTGCCTCATTTGCAGCGAATACTCAAGCAGTTTTATTACTACACACTAATTTTTCACAGTACGAAAAACACATTGAAAACATTAAAGAGGGCGTGGTGAGAAAAGAAAAGTGGATTTAAAAGCTTAAAAAGTATAAAATAAAAAAATAAATGCGCAATGTAATTAAGAAGACCTATTGAATCCAGAGTTTATTTGTGGCTTTGTTCAATATAAGGTACATTCCAGCACCTGTTTTCTGCTATACCGACGATTTATAACTGGAATGCAAATTAGCTGGATTGTTGTTGGGTACATAATTTGGTTTAATCCAATGCAGTTTTGCATCCACCAGACTAGATTAAGAATACATTTCAGTGTCCAGTGAAAAGACTGCTAATAATCTATTTGTTCATCTGTAGGCTATCTTGACCTGCCAGGACTTTATTTCTGCTTTTGGACTGGAAGAGGCCAGTATTAAACAAACAAGTGAATATCTGTTTCTGTAAATGAAGGCTATAAAAAAACCCATTCCCAGCGGACGAGTTTGCTCGGAATTATCTGATTAAGAAACCACAGAAACCAAAAAGTCTGAATGGCAGTAACCTTGATATCAGTGCACACTAATTAAAGAAGAAAAAAAAGAAGTCCACCAGGAGTGTGAGGGAGGAGGAGCACTAATCACAGCACATGCAATGCTCTTATGATACTTATTCACTCCCACCATTCAGGATTCGTTATAGTATTTAGTTTACGAACAGCCCATTGAGACAGGTCTATGAATTGAAATGGTTGTACTGGAGAGCTGAGAGATCTTCAGGTAGTCTATGAATTGAAATGGTTGTAATGGGGAGCTGAGAGATCTTCAGATGGTCTATGAATTGAAATGGTTGTACTGGAGAGCTGAGAGATCTTCAGATGGTCTATGAATTGAAATGGTTGTACTGGAGAGCTGAGAGATCTTCAGATGGTCTATGAATTGAAATGGTTGTAATGGGGAGCTGAGAGATCTTCAGATGGTCTATGAATTGAAATGGTTGTAATGGGGAGCTGAGAGATCTTCAGATGGTCTATGAATTGAAATGGTTGTACTGGAGAGCTGAGAGATCTTCAGATGGTCTATGAATTGAAATGGTTGTAATGGAGAGCTGAGAGACCTTCAGATGGTCTATGAATTGAAATGACTGGAGAGCTGAGAGATCTTCAGATGGTCTATGAATTGAAATGGTTGTAATGGGGAGCTGAGAGATCTTCAGATGGTCTATGAATTGAAATGGTTGTAATGGGGAGCTGAGAGATCTTCAGATGGTCTATGAATTGAAATGGTTGTAATGGGGAGCTGAGAGATCTTCAGATGGTCTATGAATTGAAATGGTTGTAATGGGGAGCTGAGAGATCTTCAGATGGTCTATGAATTGAAATGGTTGTACTGGAGAGCTGAGAGATCTTCAGATGGTCTATGAATTGAAATGGTTGTAATGGGGAGCTGAGAGATCTTCAGATGGTCTATGAATTGAAATGGTTGTAATGGGGAGCTGAGAGATCTTCAGATGGTCTATGAATTGAAATGGTTGTAATGGGGAGCTGGATGAGCTGAGAGATCTTCAGATGGTCTATGAATTGAAATGGTTGTAATGGGGAGCTGAGAGATCTTCAGATGGTCTATGAATTGAAATGGTTGTAATGGGGAGCTGAGAGATCTTCAGATGGTCTATGAATTGAAATGGTTGTAATGGGGAGCTGAGAGATCTTCAGATGGTCTATGAATTGAAATGGTTGTAATGGAGATCTTCAGAGCTGAGAGACCTTCAGATGGTCTATGAATTGAAATGGTTGTACTGGGGAGCTGAGAGATCTTCAGATGGTCTATGAATTGAAATGGTTGTAATGGGGAGCTGAGAGATCTTCAGATGGTCTATGAATTGAAATGGTTGTAATGGGGAGCTGAGAGATCTTCAGATGGTCTATGAATTGAAATGGTTGTAATGGGGAGCTGAGAGATCTTCAGATGGTCTATGAATTGAAATGGTTGTACTGGAGAGCTGAGAGATCTTCAGGTAGTCTATGAATTGAAATGGTTGTAATGGGGAGCTGAGAGATCTTCAGATGGTCTATGAATTGAAATGGTTGTAATGGGGAGCTGAGAGATCTTCAGAATGATTGAAATGGTTGTAATGGGGAGCTGAGAGATCTTCAGATGGTCTATGAATTGAAATGGTTGTAATGGGGAGCTGAGAGATCTTCAGATGGTCTATGAATTGAAATGGTTGTAATGGGGAGAGCTGGAGAGATGGTCTATGAATTGAAATGATGGGGAGCTTCAGGTGGTCTATGAATTGAAATGGTTGTAATGGGGAGCTGAGAGATCTTCAGATGGTCTATGACTTGAAATGGTTGTAATGGGGAGCTGAGAGATCTTCAGATGGTCTATGAATTGAAATGGTTGTAATGGGGAGCTGAGAGATCTTCAGATGGTCTATGAATTGAAATGGTTGTAATGGGGAGCTGAGAGATCTTCAGATGGTCTATGAATTGAAATGGTTGTACTGGGGAGCTGAGAGATCTTCAGATGAATTGAAATGGTTGTAATGGGGAGCTGAATTGAAATGGTTGTAATGGGGAGCTGAGAGATCTTCAGATGGTCTATGAATTGAAATGGTTGTACTAGAGAGCTGAGAGATCTTCAGATGGTATATGAACCGATATAAATTGACAGAGTGGTCTTCATTTTGGTTCCAATTTTTAATTACCTATTGGCCACTGGGTTTCTATTTCTGTTATTGTCTTTTTTAAACAAAAAGTTTAAATTCTGCAAAAATTGAACGTATTTTGCTTTGGTTTGTTTGCTGCATTCTGTACAGTGCTCAAATGCTGTTTATGGACAGAAGCTTCCTAAAGTGACAGGTGCACCAGTGAAGGCTCTGAGCAGCTGCTGTCAGGTGCCTTATCTGGCCCTGAGATGGAGACATGAAAACAAAACAGCTGGAAAGGATCAGATTTATCATTACAGTTGGACATAAAGATAATAGAACAGATGAGCAGTATGAAACACAGCTGAGGTGGTTTTCAGTAAAATACTTTAAATGTTTGTTTGAAATTATAGTACTTATTGTCCTTCAACTAGGGCTGTGCAAATACTCAAGACTGATTAATCATATAGACTTGACTTTCCAGAGCCCTACCTTAACAGATACCAGTGTTGTAAACTGAGAACTGTATTTGTCTGCCAAGTTTAATCAGAAGCCTTAGCCAAGACTACAATCCTACAATAACCTGGAGATATGTTTCACATATTGGGAGATTGGCACATGTTAATGGAAACTAGCAAGTGAAAGTCAGGAAGGAAAGTGAAATCAAAATTTATATATATATATATATATATATATATATATATATATATATATATATATATATATATATATATATATATATATATATATATATATCTAAATATATATAATTGATTTTGGTTTTATATTGACAGGTTCCATATTAAATAACACTGTTAGAATGCTATTGATTGGTGTTCAATAACTGTGTCAACAAGTATTGTTTTGTGTTGAGCAAAAAACATGTTTTTAAGATTTCTTGTTCTATTCTAGTTAATACATAACAACATAAAACATTTTCAAGAGAATGTCTCAAAAGATCTGAGTATCCTCACAGCCCTACCCCCAAACTTGCATCTGGGCATACTAGGCTATGAAGCTCAAAAACAATTTCAATACAATCAAAGCATACTTGTGAGCGGCATGTGAGGAATGCTGGCTTGATAAGTACAAATCAACCTTGACTAAAACCATGCCTTATTTACACTATCACGTACACATACTACATAACTAAAAGAAAAATAATGCACTGAAGAGGTCACTTGTTCTACCAACTGTAAAATACAACTAGACCTGATATATGCAAAGTACAACAGCTCAAGTAATTAATCTCTTAGTCTCTGAATACTTTTATCATCAAGAACCCAGCCTCTAATCTGACTCAAGGCAGATCGATATGGGTGCTTTGTCTCTCTGATGAGTTCAGAGGGCCTAATGCTTCATTTCTGTGTGCCTTAATTTAATTTGCAGTTCAGCAAGTAGACATGGTGATGTGTATTTATGTGTCCATGCAGTGCACTGAATTCAATTGGATCAATGATAATGAGATAATCACAGAGGGATGATTTAAGAATTTCAAATGTACCCATCTGTGTAGGAAAGCTAGAAGAAAGGTAACAGTGTCCTTTACTGTGTATTAATTTTATTATGGATAGAAGCAGATTTAAAACATTGAGCAACAATTCAAAGATGGAAGCACAGCATTTCTATACGTGTATGAAATGTAGTGTGGTTGGAATAGACTGCTTGGCCCAGGATTTCTCCTTCTGGTCCAGCAGGACCCGTCCTCAGACCTCAGACTTCAGACCTTCGTCAGAGGTCCACCAAAACCAGGTGGGGAAATACAGTTACAAAGGAGGTGGTGGAGGAAGATGGAGGCACAGCATTGCTAGATATAGTATGACATGTAGTGAGGGAGGATTAGACTGCTTGGCCCAGGATCTCGTTGGGGATGTAGGGCGGATAGACTTGCAGAACATTTGGTGAAAGGTGTGCTTGGTCTGTATAGTATTGGGTAGCGAATAGGCTTAGTGTCTGGGACTTAGTTGGGCAGGATTCTGATTATCCAATTGGAATATGGAGGTGCTTGGATGTTTAAAAATGTATAACGATCACATACTAGTTCTAACAAAAACCACATGGTCTCACTGAGGAGAACGCAGGTGGGCTAGGTATAAAACCACACTACTGAAAACTATTAAGAACATACAATAGAAAAGCTTGGATGCTTGTCTGATAACTGATAGTGCTCTTGATCCCAGAACTGCTTCCAGTTGACAATTGAAAGATCTCAATGAATCTACAGAAATAACGTGGCTTTGCAACTCATTCCGCACACTAAAAAGAGCCTCCTGCCTCCAGTCTTGGATTGTTTTCCACTTAACTCCCAAGTGTTCTCTCTAGTAATAGTTTCCTTATTGAGTTTGAAAAAGTGACAGGGGTTGACTTTGCCAACCACATCCATTTCCTATTTTCTAGGCTAAATAGATAATTTCCCCCTCATCTTATACTCATAGCTCATAATCTTGATCACTGGGATTAGTGTACTGCAGTTACTGTTTTCTGGATTCGTTCCAATGTCATTTTTGTACAACTGAGATCAAAACTGAAGACAGTATTCCTAGTGTAGTCTCACTAGGGCATATTAAAACCCTTCCTACAACAATAATCCTGCATGGAAATGGTTCCATTAGGTTTGCACCACTTCCCAGAACAAATGCAAGATGAAGTATCCTTTGAGAACAGCATGTTCGGAAACCATAAACTTTGAAGACGAAAACAAAGAAACAAAACTTGCTGGAATGAGATTGTGACAGGGTCTTCCTCGAGTCACGTGTGTGGGTCGCCGCTGTTCAAGCATACAGAGAGACAGAGGTGGTGTTGAAACGCCGGCACAGGCGCGCAGGATTTATTAACAAAAACAGAAAACGAAAGTAAAATAAAGGAGGTCATGTGACATTACCAGCGATGGTAACGCACAGAGGACAAATACAGCAAACTGTACAAAAGTGCAAAATTAAACACAATACCCCAAACTATAACTCAAAAGGTGCCGTGAAAACGGCAGGCCTTGCAGCAGCCCCGAGCAATCTCCCGTGGATGTTTTTAAACTGACGGACACTCGGTCGAGACCCGCCCACGTGCTGATTGAGGACCAGCACAGCCAATCACTTGCTGCCCTTCCCTAAACCAAGCATAGCAGGCAGCAAGTCTCAATCGATCACCCGTCTGTAAACAATAATTCAATCAAACTAATCAAGTTCCAAAAATGACACAAAATAAACCCATTCCCACATATAAACCACACCAACACTAATTTACCACTGTGCAGGGCAATCGCACTGCCACAGAAATGTAAAGCAAGGGCAAGACATTTTAATCAACCAAACAACACCAATGGCATGTAAGATCTCTTCATGTTTATAGCCATACCAAGGAGCCTTTACAAAGATAGTCATATATCTATCATGTACAGTCTTGGATCAAAAGCTACAGCTGCATGCAAAATCATGCCAGTGTGCTTTGTTAGATTGAAGCAAAGTGTATTACATAGACAGTGCATTGACATGACCAGTGACCCTCTTACCACAATGGGATTTGGTTCTACAAGTCCTCCGACCTTTTTCATTGTACAAAAACAAAAAAATAAAATCATATTGGACTGGAACTAGTAATGTCTTCGTTCTATCAAATTAAAATGGAAATATCATTTTGTAAAATTAAACTTACTTTGTATTGAAAATGTGCATGCATTGTGCTCCCTTATTTAGACTGGAAATATAGCAGATCTCATTGAGCATACAGTTCTAACATGACCCCTTTTTTGTCAGAATACATTGATCTTCAAAAGTAATGCAGCACCATGGGGTGTCTGGAATTATGAAATCACTTATAAAAGTCTGTTATTCAGAGTCCCAGAGTAAGATAATTAACATTAATAAACGTGTATGTAGATGAGATAGATACAGATAGATATTTAATCTGCCATCATCAAACTCATCTGAGCCGTTGCTAACAGCTGTAGTCTAAGCAGTGTTAGATGGAGATGGTGTGAATGCTGCATCTACAGAGATCTGAAATGTTCACATTCCCTGCATGGGGTCAGGAAATAAATGAACTGTGTGATGGACCACAATCACTTGACTTAAATGTAAATCAAAACAGCAGTCTGGAATTTAAAATATCACTTTCATTTCATTGAATTTGATATTATACTCAAGGTACCAGTTATTTAAATACATTGAGTATGTAATAAGGTGGTTAGGGACCTTTTTGTATGATGGAGCAGTTTATTAATCATTAGTGACACTCTATGACAGGAAAAAGATGCAAGGTCTGTAGTTGCAGAACAGGCTTTCAGTGGAGAAAGGGAGTTGAGAGGATCTGTTCATAGGTGGTTATCCTTCTGTGGAGTTGAATGCATTGTATTTGCATCATTGTATTGTATAGGGGCAGCACTACAAGTCCCGTAACAAATGAAGATGCAGGTTTTATAAATAAATACAAGCATCAACCTAAAGATGTCAAGTAACCCCCAACAACACTGTAACCTTTTACACAACAGTAGTATACTGTGCTTTTAGATAATCTATCACAAATTAGAAGTTCTATAATTGACACGGAAATATATTTATTAGAGTATGAAAGCTATGTTGGGATCTTAAAAGGATGAACAGTTTCCAAGCCTATGTTTCAACAATATAACAGTCCTCGTGTTATGAGTTCCATCTGCTGTGGGATTTTGGCTAGGTGTTATATATCCCCTATCGGGGAAGGATGTCTTTTAAATTAGAGCTAACCAAGCATTTACAATACCAGGTCATTATTAACGTTAGCCACAGCGTTACTAAACCCTTGTCATTGTGCCTAGGATCTTTACTTTATTTTGGGATATACAGATTTTTCACATCCACCGCTTCCTGGTACCTAATCATTTCCTGTGTGTTAGGCGAGGTGGCCTGATTGCAGCTAGACAATGGCAATGAAACAGAACTGTGGTTAGACTAAGTTCATTACTCCTGCGCTGCATTACAGTCAGACCACACAGTTACATTCTGCTTGGCTTTTTTCCAAAGAGACAGGCTGGCTCTATAGTGTCTTTTCACTAACACTTCAACATGAAGTGTCTCTAATTACTGTGTATTTACATAGTAATTACTTAGTAAATGCATGTGTACTTATACAAAATTACAATGTTATTAAGCAATATACATAATGTGCATTTTTTGCAAGATATAACCCTGTTCCTAGCTCTAATCCTAACTCAAACACTATCCCTAACCTTATCCCTATCCCTAACTCTAACTCTAAGCCTATCCCTAACCCTAAATCTAATCCTAATCCCCAAACCTTAACCCTAACCCTAACGATGCATAATACCATTGTAGTTATGTGTAAGTACACATGTGTTTATGAAGTAGCTCATATGTAAATATATAGTAATTAGAGACACATCATGTGAAGTTTTACCTTCTTTTCTAACTTTTCCACAGATCACAGATTTATAATGATTTTTTTTTTTTTTTAACAATTTATTTCTTAATTTTTTTAACATGTGAAATGTCTTTGGTCATACATCGCTTGCTACCTAACTGTTTACCAGAAAGATAATAGAAAACAGGCGTTTACCTTAGATATTTTTTTTTTTTCTGAAGAGATCAGTAACGTACTCTGTTTTTTTACAAATTGATTCATGTATACTGTTGTCATTTACACACAAAATAGATTAACTTTCCTTTCATTTTTTAAGATTGCTTTATGTATCATACGTCTGTGTGATTCATTATATCACAGAAAATATAACTTGCTCATTATTATCACATCAGTTAAAATGTCAGCAGACACATAAAAAAAGTCCATTAATGTATTTTAATTTCTAAGAATGATCTGTATAAAAAAAAAAAAAAAAAAACAAACAAACACACAAAAACAAAAGCGTAATTGGGTTCCAGTTCTAGGACAAGTCATTTTTCACGTCAAAACCCTCCTAAAGCAGTCTTTTATTTGTTACATTTCATTACCTTAATTGTTTCAACAACACAAACATACTTGCTGCAATAAACTGGAATGAATAAATGAATGAAGGAATGAATGAGTGATCAGAACAAGCTGTTTAGCTGCCCCACCCTTCAATTAAATATTATTTTTGAAATTGTATCCTCTCACTTCAAATTAAGTCTTCTACAGAAGATGTATCGAATTTAAAATAATACGATATATATATATATATATATATATATATATATATATATATATATATATATATATATATATATATATAATGTAAATCAAAGAATTAGACTTAAAATATGAGGACCATACAGTAGACATGGATAGACATGGATCTAATTACATGAATATAACTTGAAAGTCCCCAATGACAGTGTCATACAGAGGTGGAATTGCTGTAGGCTGGGATTGAAAAGCCAGTAACAATGTGAGTGGCAGACCAAGACTCCAGTTCTGCAATGCAGCTTTGAATCTGCAGAGGTGACAGGATAAGCTCTTCTTGTCCTTTTTGTGGAACAACTGGGACAGGAAATCTCCATGGATTTAATGAGATGAAAGGAAAAAAGAGGAGGAAGTCTCTTCTCGAAAGAAAGCTTTGAAATGATGTCTAATTTCAGCACCCTGCAGACGCAGAAGGAGGGACACCCTGCTTATCGTCTTCCTCCAGCCACTCTGTTCCAAGAGCTGAACTCATTAACCAACAATCCCTCCAACCTGCTACAGAACAGGGGAGGATCATTCCCTCCTGTCTTACAACAGGTGACCACGTTCTGCAGTGTATGCAGCACAGCACCATAAACCAGCACATTTCATATTAAACATTACTAACAAAATTCCCAGAAGAAGTAGCTTGGTAAACTGAACCCTGTCTTCAGTGTCAATACTTTGCTGGACATGTCTTGCAATATTTTTAGTTGACCTACTTTTGGAGACAATGGGCTAGATTCAATAAAATATATTTGATGATGTACTGATAGCCCCTCCTCCTGTCCTATGATAAGAAACCATAAGAAGCACAGTACTGCGGGATGGAATGATAAATGGATGCGCTGCTGCGCCGTTTATTATTATTATAAAATAAAACAGGACAAAACACGGTGAGCTTCTACTAACTATTAACTATTCCTCTTACCTCCTTCTTCAACCCCGTTCTCCACTCACCGATCACTCAGCCCTGAGTGGGTGAAAACATGTAGCTTTTATGCAGCTGTACCGAGACTCGATTGCAAATCAATCATTCAATCGGAGTCGCGGTACAACTGCACGTGAATTAATAAAGTGAAATTCCCCGTGCTCACATATAATTACATTTTACTTGCATGTGAAGTGCTGTGCAATCCTCGTGCCTAAATACAAATATACATTTTAAACACTCATGTTACACAGACCCGTTTATATCCCTTGTACCAATGACTATACACCAACATTAACACACAACATAGAACACAAAATACACACAGGGGCGGGCACTTTGCCACAAACTGATAATGAAAATAGATCTTTTTTTTATAATATCTTGTTGATATTTTGTAGCACTCATCTATGTTATCCGGATTATCCCTCTTCAGTCTTGAATTTTCAAAGGAGCTCAAAAGCTGGCTAAAAAGCTCTTTACTCTGGAATGATTTTACTAAATGATTCATGCAAGATAAACATCCAACTAGTATATCAGGGCTTCCGAGCAATGCAGAGAAAATCCAACAGTACAGAACAATCCAGAAGCATGAAGAAGTACCTACTGAAGTTTAAGTATCACTGCTCTGATTTGTTGAAAGATCAGCCTGATGCACAGCATCAACAATATATGAGACTACAACCTTCAGTAACTGGCTGTTACTTTTCTGTCCTATTGTTAAAACCACAAGAATATCAGAGCAGCAGTTTCATTAAGTCCTAATAAAGTTATCCATAGCACTGCCTGCTTGGAAAACACCATTGTAGTCATAGTTAATCATTACAGCACATATTAAATACAAACTTTCATAGAAATGAGAATATATATAGATATATATAATATATTTATATATATTTATATATATATATATATATATATATATATATAGAGAGAGAGAGAGGAGAGAGAGAGAGAGAGAGAGAGAGAGACTTTGACTTTTAAGATCCTTTATTTAAATATTCCAAATAAAATCCATTAAAATTCAAATAAAGGTAAAACACAACAAAAGTTAAGATTCCTACTGCCTGAGCAAAATTTAAAAAATCCTAAAATATATCGTGTTCTCCTTAAAAACAGATTTTAAACAAAATAAAAGGATCATTAAAAAATCAATATTAAACAGTGTTTTTTTTTTTTTTTGTTGAAAACAGATAAAAGCCAAAAATAAAACACTGTAAAACAAAAATTAAATAAAATTAGAACAAAAACTGGAGCTCCCCCTCCTCACTCACAGCACACAAGGCGTCTCCCACACACCACCTCTCCTGAAAGTCCTCCAGGTTACTGACCAGTTTAAAATACTCAAACTCTACTCTGATCTGGCTGACCACGAGCACCCTGAACTGAACCACTAAACTGGTCAGTCCAGAACCAGAGAGTTGATTTTTCCTTGTCTTTAAAATAGCCAATTTTGCCTGTCCAAATAAAAAATTAATAAGAACACACCTGTTTTTCATTTTAAAACTGTATAGAACCCCAAAAATAAAAAGCTCCTTACTAAAAACGACCCCTAAATTATTCAGGATTCCCTGCAGTAAATTAAAAAGTGGCCGCAGCCTCTCACACTCACTGTAGGCATGAAAGAGAGTTTCCTCTGCTGAGCAAAAAGCGCACTGCTCACTGATGCTGGGGTCCACTCTATGGAGAAACCTGCCTGTGGACACAATGCAGTGTAGAATCTTCCACTGCAGGTCCCCCACTCTCTTGGCGAGAGGCGGCTTGTACAGCACCCTCCACACCGGCCTGTGCCCCTCCTCTACAGCCAAGTAAGCTCGCCACTTAGAGTCTACCAGACCCCTTAGCCTACTATACTCTGTGGCTTTAACACACAATTTGTATATCTGTTTTCCATTCATTGTGTGAAAGATAATTTCCTCCACATTCTGCAATTTAAGCAAAGTCCCTCCATTCTCTCCACCGCCCTCACCTTCCTCACCTACTGCTGGTGACACGATCATCCCTGGAAATAAGGAAAGCTGTCTCTGCTCTGTGCCTCTGGACAACTCCTCCCTCAGGACTGCCTTGAGCCGCGGGGAGAGGCAGCCCCTCAACTCACCCATCAGTCTTTCTGCAAGCCTCTCTGAGTGCCAGCCTAGCTGTGCAGTTAGCTGGGAGGCAGTTAGCCAGCAGGAGAGCTCAAGGTTTAACAGGTGGACCATCCTGGTTACACCTGCTTTTAAAAAACTGGCACAGAGCGTCATCGACTGGAGGAACTTAACTGGAAAGAGTGGATTAAAAAATAGGGGCTCCTCAAACAGGTCCTGCCCTGTCAAGGACTCCACATCCCTTTCCACCCTCACCAGCTGCCAGGCTTTTAAAATACTTTGATAAAAAGGAGGAAGTCCTGCTTTACTAAAACTGGTGTTCTCAATTAAAAACAGGTGTTTTCCTAACCCCAGCCCCCCAAATCTATTGAGAAGGAAACAGGCCAGCCTCTTCCAATGAGCCTCCTCCTCAGTGTACAGGAGTCTCTGAACCGCCTGCAGTCTGAAGGCTGCCACCCTGCTGGCAATGCTGACTAGCCCCTGCCCCCCCTCATCACTAGGGAGGTAGAGGACTGCCGGCCTCAAACTGTGTCTCCCGCTCCAAAAGAACTCCAGCAACACTCTCTGGATCTCCTTCACCAGGCCCTGGGGTGGGTCCAGGCATACCAGCTTGTGCCACAAGCTAGAGGCCACCAGATTATTAATAACAAGCACCCGGCCCTTGAAGGACAGTTGAGCCAGCAGTCCCTTCCACCTCTGCAGCCGCCCCCTCACCCTGTCCAACAAACCCTCCCAGTTCTTTTTCATGTAGTTTTCTGTTCCGAGGTGCACCCCCAACACTTTAATACCTGTTCTGTTCCATTTCAGCCCCTCAGGCAGGAAAGGAGGGGTGCCCTCATCCCAGCTGCCTGACAGGAAGGTGTCACATTTTGCCCAGTTTACTCTGGCAGAAGATGCTCTCTGGAACTCATTTAGAGTCTGCTGCAGCGCTTGGACATCTGCATCCCCCCTCACAAACACAGTCACATCGTCTGCGTAGGCAGACACCTTCACTGTGGCAGAGGAGGGTGTGGAGGGCGAGGAGGGCACTGTCCATCCAGCTAGCCTGACCCTCAGCAGGTGCAGCAGGGGCTCTATAACCAGTGAATACAGCATACCAGACAGGGCACAGCCCTGCCTTATACCCCTGCACACTGGGAAGGGCTGACTCAGCCCATTGTTGATCTTTAAAATACTAAAAATGTTGGAATATAAAAGCCGAATATAAGAAATAAAACCAGGACCGAACCCGAAGGCTTCCAGTGTATGAAAGAGGTAGGTGTGGTCGACTCTGTCGAAAGCCTTCTCTTGATCCAGGGAGACCATTCCTACATTAAAATCACAAATATCACTTACAGTTAAAAAATCTCGAATAAAAAACAAGTTATCAAAAATAGAGCGACCCGGTATACAATATGTTTGATCCATATGTATTACAGTTCCAATAACACTTTTTAATCTATTAGCGATTGTTTTGGATAAAATCTTTAAATCAGAACATAAAATTGACACAGGTCTCCAATTTTTAAGCTGGCATAGGTCTCCCTTCTTGGGCAGCAGTGTAACCACTGCCCTACGGCAGCTAAGAGGCAGTTCCTTGTGGCTGAGGCTCTCTCTCAGAACCTGGAGCAAATCCTCCCCCATTATATCCCAGAAATTATTATAAAATTCTGCTGGCAGTCCATCGATCCCGGGAACCTTTCCGCTGGAGAGCTGCTTGACAGCGGCGGTCATCTCCTGGTGGGTCAGCGGTGCGTCCAGCTGAATCTGCTCCTTCTCACTGAGGCTGGGTAACCCCTGGAGCAGCCGCTCAGTGTCCTCTATGTTGCACAGTTCTTTATTATAAAGTTCCTTGTAAAAACGCACCGCCTCTCTGCTGATTTCCTCCCGGGTGTGCAGTTCTTTCCCACCAGGAGTCCTGATACAACACAGCTGTCTACTGTCCGCTCTCTTCCTCTCCAGGTTGAAGAAGAAACTAGTGGGGGCATCCATGTCTCTCAACTCCATGAATCTGGAACGCACAATCGCCCCCTTCACTCTTTCCTTCAGCAAGCTCCCCAGCGCGATTTTCTGCTCTTTTAGGTTCTCCAGGGTCTGTTCTTTAAATTCTGAATTTAAACTTTCCTCTAGGAGGAGGATTTTGGACTCCAGTTCTCTCACGGCTGTGTTCAGTGACCTGGTTGCATTTATAGTATATTGTTGACAAAAACATTTAATTTGTATTTTGCCAATGTCCCACCA
Organism: Polyodon spathula; assembly: GCF_017654505.1. NCBI lineage: Eukaryota > Metazoa > Chordata > Actinopteri > Acipenseriformes > Polyodontidae > Polyodon > Polyodon spathula. Next base: position 49,288,168 of record NC_054542.1, on the reverse strand, counting down.
CTGTCTTAAATCTTTATATTGTGCTTTTTCTTTTTTCCAAATTATCCAAAAAAGTTTGAATTGTTGCTTAAATTTTACATCTTGTAATAATTTTACATTGAAATGCCAGTAAGATGCTCTGTGGGGTTCTGATTGAATTAATACTGTAATTAATAGACAGTGGTGGTCAGAGAGACTACTGGGGATGATTCTTGCTTTGATAAATTTATTTAAATCGTTTTTAGAAGTATAAAACCGGTCTAGTCTTGCTCTATATACACAGTCTGTGTGATACTGAGACCAGGTGTATTGTCTTGAACTGGGGTGCAGGCATCTCCATATGTCAACCAGGTCACTGGACTCTAACAATGCAGCCAACTCTCTGGAGGACTGAGGGTGTGGTTCATCATTATTTCTATCAATATTAAAATTAACAGTACAATTAAAATCTCCTCCTACTACCACCACATCATTATTATTAATATTAAAAAGAGCTTGCTTTAATTTCTTAAAAAATAAAATTCGTTCCCCCCCTCTATTGGGGGCATAAATATTAATAAAAACATACACTGTACTGCCCAGCCTAGCTCTTACTTTTAAAATCCTCCCTTTCTCGATTTCATCCATATCTAGTAAAACTGCCCCCAGGCTGGGTTTAAAAAGCACGGCTACTCCTGCACTGGTACTAGCGCCGTGACTCATCACGCACAGCCCCTTCCACTCCGCTCGCCACGCCTCCTCATTCTCCTGATCCGAGTGCGTTTCCTGCAGAAACACCACCCCCGCCTGCTTCTGCTCTAAAAACCCGACTAGCTGCGCCCTCTTAAAAGACTGTCTGCAGCCGTTTAGATTAAAAGAAACAAAAACGCACCTTTCCATCATAGCTAAAAAAACTAACACACTAAAACAAGTAATAAAAGAAGCTTCATAAAACACAGCCATTTTTAAACAAGAGATTTTGAACCACTTTTAAGATCCTTTTTAATTTTCTGAACAATTTTTTTTAATCTATAACGTTTTGGCTGATCAAATTCTTCTATTGTGGCTTTCCTTGTTATAACGTGAGCGGAGTGGAGAAATAACCTTAGATCAGGGAAAAAACTCTCTATTTCTACTCCCCTTTTCCCTTTTGTTTCTATCATAAAATCATTTACCTGCTCAAGCGTGTATAACTTTTTCTTACTGACGGGTTGGCTATCAGGGATGTCTGAGATAAGCGAGGAGTCAGAGAGCTCCCCCTCCATCTCATCCGCGCTGTCCTCTCGCTCGCCCCCGAGAATCCGTTCCTCCGCAGCTCCCTCCGACTCCCCGACACCGGTCTCTGCTACAGCCGGCACTGTTTCAGGCGGCTGAGATTCAGCTAGCGGAGAGTCTTGCACCGCGCCCGGCTCACCCTGCGCTGTGCTCTCTTCCTCCGCGTTGGGAGGGACTGACGCCCCGCCTGGAGCCCGCAGTCTCCCTGTCTGCACGGGTTCGGAGTTCTGCACTGGCTGCGCTCTGCCATCCGGCAGCTCTGCAGCCTTCCGCTGAATTCGTGTCTTTTTCGCTACTACCTTGAATGATTCTTCACCATTCTCAGTAGTAGCGGTATTATCCTCCGAACCCGTCAGTGACAGGCTGCGGCTGGGTCTCTTTGTGCGAGGCCGTGGTGTTGGTGGTTCTGCTCCGGTTTCCTTCTGGATCGCCCCCTCCTCGGTCAGCACGGGCTCGCTCTGCGGCTGCGCTGGGGGAGCCGACTCTTCCTCCCGCTCACCCCCAACACCCCCGACTTCCTCCCCGCCAGCATCGCCCTGATCCTGCCCTGTCTCCGCTCTAGCCTCTTTTCTCGGGCAGGCTTTCCTCTGGTGTCCCTGTTCTCCACAGTAAAAACATCTCATCGTTTCGGAACTGACAAAAACTACACAATTCATCCCTTCCACGTTAAAATTCCAGGCAACATTAATGACTTGGTTAGGATCATTTAGTAAGACAAACGCCTGCCTTCTAAACGACATGACGTGCCTAACACTGTTATTTTTGCACCCCAGCGGGATTCCCTTAATCGGGGACACCAGTTTACCAAAACGAGCTAAATTCTTTTCTAATTGCTCATTTTTTAAAAACGGAGGCACATTAGAAATAATAACTTTCGTAACCGGGGTTACTAGAGGGGAAACCTGAACAAATTCACCTTTCACTGTAAATCCTTCCTCTACCAGCTTGTGTACCAGAGACACCTCCACTAAAAATATTACCAGCGCTTTATTCATTCTTGACGCCGACATAATATTTTCAAACCCCACCACCTCTCCTACTGCCAGCAGGCACTCCTCCACCGAAACCCCGGGGTCAGGCAGGCAACGGACCCCGTGTCGGCGGGTGAGAGCCCCCAGCCCTCCTGAACGAGACCCCATAACGGGATCTCCAAACACCCTCCAAACAAACAAACACACACACACACACACCACTAACCTACGAACAAACAAACACACAAAAAAAAAACAACTAAGTAACTATCAAAACAAAACAAATAAATAAATAAATAAATAAAAATAGATAAATAAATAAATAAATAAAGTTTTAAATTTCCCGGTCCTACCGCACCGGCGTTCCACCTCTCTGCAAGCCCTTCCCACAATCCTCCACGAGAGAGAGAGAGAGAGAGAGAGAGAGAGAAGAGAGAGAGAGATTGAATAAGAAATAAAAGCAAACTATCTGCTGTTTGACTACCCTAGGTTGAGATTATCTGCTGTATCCATCTTCGAGTCTTTGGATTCGAGAGAATGAGTCTTTGTCTATAGAAAGCTTTTAAATTATAATAGCAACATAATTAAGCTGTATCCCTCATTCATACAGACATGATTGCTCTGCATACTTACTAAATAGTCCATAGGCTTATCTATACATTCACTTCCTGATTAAATCTACCTATAATTGCCCTGTCCTACTATTTTTTTTTCAGGTTTAGAAGGAAATAATTACATGCATTGCATTCTGATTATACTCCTGTCTTTTCATGTGATAAAAGGTGCAGTTGGACATGAAGGCAGAAAGGATTTGAAATACAATAGACATCTATCACGGTTTGACTGTTAGTACTGTATAATAATAGTGACTCAGCCTTACAAGTGAAGCAGCTCTAGAATTAGGGTGGTGTGTTGATCAGATGTATAGCCTTGACCTTGGTTGGTGTCC